>NC_136059.1:542101941-542314441 GCF_964261635.1 Lissotriton helveticus | reverse complement strand
GGTCAGTGACATCACTGATGACATCACTGATGACATCTCAAATGACATCACTGATGACATCACTGATGACATCATCCAGTGACTGTGTGTTTCTGTAAAGTTTAAATATGTTTGATATATTGAAGAATGAGTGGATGTATAAGTGTCTGGATGAAGGATTTAGTAGGTGCGTGACTGACTGTATGAGTGAGTGAATAAATGTGTCGTACTAAATGCATGGGTTAGTGACTAAACTGTCTGAATGTGTGCATCAGTATGTCTGTTGTGATGTAAACTGCTGCATGTGTTGATCATTAGCTATACGAGAGGCTATATGTGTTATTGATTGGTTGCCCAAGTATTTGTATGGGAGATTGAGTTTGTGTGGGGGTGGCTGGGAGTTGTGTGACTCTGTGCATAGATGTGTGAGCAGTTGATTCACTAGGTGTATGAGTTCAAGAGTGCATGTGGAAACAGCTACATGGGCAGTTGACTGTGTGCATGAGTGTATTGATGAGTGAATGGATATCTCAATGCTACATGTCATAGTAAGTACATATGTAAAACACAGTACATGTGAGAGTTGGCATATATAAATAACTGTGCATGAGAGCCACTGAATGTGTGAGTGGCTGTATGGATCATTGGGAACTTGTATCAGGGATTGTATAAGAGAGTAAATATGTTAGTATATGTTTGAATAAGTAAGGTGTGTATAACTGTATAGTTGAGGAAATGGAGGTGAGATTGTTTCTTTGCATGACTGACTAGGTGTGTGAGTAACTCCATGGATGAGTGACAGTGTGTGAGTGTCTGTATACACTGAGTGTATCTAAGGTTATATTAGAGTCTGAAGAGGTTTATCGTATTAGCACAAGAATGATGTCAAATGAGATGTCATCAGTGATGTCATCAGTGATGTCATTTGAGATGTCATCAGTGATGTCATCAGTGATGTCACTGACCATGTCATGAATGATGTAATATGTGACATCATCAGCAGTGGATTGCGGGTGCGCGATATATAGTTAGTGCAACTAACTATATATGGAATTTCAATGGTTTTGTGTGAGTAAAATAAGGTTTTTTAAATGCTAATTCCTAACTATATATGGTCTATAACCTATGGTTTTTTCAGTGAATTTTCAAGGTTTTGTAAATGCTAATTCCTAACTATATATGATCTATAACCTATGGTTTTTTCAGTGAATTTCAATGGTTTTTTAATAGCAAATATCATAAGCTGTCGAATGTCAAGTACGTGGTAAGTGAAAACATTTTCGTGTTTATGCACACTGATCTGCTTTGAATGGTGACCCCCCCCCCTCATTTCTATTAGGAGTACTCTCTCTTTGCACATAGTGAAGGGTAGTTAACGCAGGCCTTTGCCCCCGTTGTAATACGTCGTGCCTGCTTCTCTCTCCATTTGATTGATTGTTATCCAAGTATTTACTGTTTTAGAATTGGTTCTCTTTGGTTCATTCTCTATTTACAAACAAACACAGAGTCGCAATACTCTGTTTAGTCTTTGCAGATAACGAAAAATCGTGTAAAAAAAAAAAAAGAAAAGGAATCGAGCAAAATCAGTAGGCCACTAACGGGATCTCTTTTTGACCTCGCTAAAATAGAAGCATTAGGAACAACCCCTCATGACAAATACAAAACTAGTGAAATGAACTGAACTCCACACAATGATGGCTGCAAAACAGCTCGGCTCCGCCACCCACCCCGCCCAAAATAACGATAAAGAGCGGCTGCCATGATTGGTTGCGGAATGGCCACGACGGAGCTACGAAATGGTACTGCTCTCATGCTAACCCCAGCTTCAGTCTGAAACATCCAGAAACACTGTAGACTACCAATTCGATCAGTTCCGGTAGCGCCCCAATGTAACCCGGTAGAGAAGAACTAGCCCTCCCCTCTTTGACTGATGGTTCTTGTTGCCTGTCCCTTCTGTTGTCATTTAACAGAACTATTTAGCCTGCTGAAAGGGGTTGTGTTCCGACCGCTGGTTGGTGGAGACATTTTGACTATATTCTGGACCTGCGTTGTCGCGCAATGCGTCATATGACGCGCCGCGTTAGCGCATCCGGAAGTCATCCGGGGCGCGCAGCGCGTAACGTAAGCATAACAAGTCATGTGACTTGTTAATAAAACTTTTCATTGGTTCATTTTACTTTTCTTATTCTAATGATGAAAGGCTTGGTCATATGACCTAAAAATTATGCTTTTTATTACTTCCGAACATTATTTTTTCTTAAATATATGTTATAATGTTCCAGGCTAATGTACTTTCCCAGAAAATTTACAACTGTCCTGCAAGTAAAATATATTCTTTTTTCGAGAAAAAGAGCGTTTCTTCGTCCCATGACGGAGCCGTTGAGCAAAAGAGGGTCGACCTGCTGTCTTAGTCGCCGATACGCCTGAATATGAGATTCTTATCGATCACTTTATGTTGCAGGAATAGAAAACACAACAGCCCTTGACCATTTATCTTTACTGCGTTCCTTCGTATTATACCTTTTACCCTTCATGTAATTGGTCTGCTTTATTTCACTTGCCTTTTAATGATTCTAAAACAGTGACTATTATTAAAAACTTTACCAATGTATATACTACTACCATGTTTTCTTTTAAAAACCTTTATTGTGAAAATTTCATTATACAAATACGAGCCTATAACCACGTGGGCCTGCCACGGAGCAAACTGTAATCGTATATGATGAGTAGACATTTACACTGTAGAGGAACGTAACGGGCGGGCCATTAGGTTGCAAGAACTAAGGTGTCTAACAGTTACGGAATCGGTGGACGTACATTTTATAATTAAAATACGACAGGGCCAGTTACAATAAAATTATCTAGATATACATTTGCGGGCAAGTACCATGGGTGAAGTTAATTCGAACTTTCAATAGTACAGTAATCAATAACACATCAGAACTTAATATCAATAGGGATGTCGAAATATTCAATCAATTCTCGTCCCCGCCCGCCATGTGCTTCAAAACTGCATACGTATCTCGTGATTTCAAGGTTCTGCAACCAGTACACAACAAGGAGTTACGAGTCCCATTTATTCCGGCGCCATTTTGGGTGAGGACGGGCAGGTCCAGGATATAGTCAAAATGTCTCTACCAACCATCGACTATGATGATGTTCATATGCTGTATTTATTAGAGTAACACTCATCTGTCCACATGAAATTAATTTGCCACAATCTAAACATGTCATTTTAATCTTTCCAAAGTTCTTCTAAATATTTGGGACCGTTTCCCTTGCCTCTGATGCTGTCAGTGCCACTTCTTTGATGAATGTACTAGCAGGTCAGGGGTTCTCCTCCAAATCTCTCTTTTATGCAGCACTATAATTAATTGGTGCCACCTCTCCATATGACGATGCATGGTATAGTTACCACAACTATATTTTTTTTCGGTTCCTCTGGAGAGTTCATCGTGGCAGATGAAGCGTGTAACGTACCGGGCATTTACCTTTTTTTGCATGTACAGGAAAGGAAAAAAAAATCGAGCGTCCGAGTTCTAAGGTGTCCCAGGGCCATTTTAGTGGACCAGGCCCAAATCCAAAGAACAGGCCGCCATTTTGAGAGTCCTGTTGCAGCCGCCTGTCGCTGTAGCATCAAGAGCAGCCGAAACTCAGCTGAATGGCAACTGAAACGGTAAAGGGGCGCCCCACTACAGCAGACGAGCCTCCACCTAGGAAGGCCCGTTCACGCCGCCTTCCCCCCCCCCTTCGGGCACCCCACGCCGTTATTCGGAGCAGTATTGTAGGATGGCCACACCAGTGCGGCAACTTGCTAGACATCACCTCGGTGGTAACCGAATCTCAACGCCTTGTGGTGTCTTCTATTCAGAAAACATTGTTATGCTGCCTTCGACCTATTCGCCGCAAGTGCGCACACAACTCAACTGCATAGCTTGCTAGACACCACCTCGGTGCCATCCGGATCTTGGAATCTCAGCGCCTTTTGGTGTCTTCTCTTCAGAAAATATTGTTGCGCTGCCTTTGGCCCCATTCGCACATCGGTCCGCTACTGACGCCATCTCACAGGCTAATGGGGCGCCCCACGCCGACTTTCAGCATTGTAGGATGACCACACCAGTACAGCAACTTGCTAGACATCACCTCGGTGCCATCCGGATCTCGGCGCCCCACTGCAGATGAAGTGCCTCTCAACTATGAAACCACCACGGTGACATCCGGATCTTGGCGCGTTGTGCTGCCTTCGGCCTATTCGCACATCGGTCCGCTACTGACGCCATCTCACAGGCTAATGGGGCGCCCCACGCCGAGTTTCAGCATTGTAGGATGACCACACCAGTACAGCAACTTGCTAGACATCACCTCGGTGCCATCCGGATCTTGGCATCTCAACGCCTACTGGTATCTTCCATACAGAAAATATTGTTGCGCTGCCTTTGGCCCCATTCGCACATCGGTCCGCAACTTAGACATCACCTCGGTGCCATCCGGATCTTGGCATCTCAGCGCCTTGTGGTGTCAGTCAGAAAATATTGTTGCGCTGCCTTTGGCCCCATTCGCACATCAGTCCGCTACTGACACCATCTCACAGGCCAACAGGGCGCCCCACGCCGACTTTTACCATTGTAGGATGGCCACACCAGTACCACAACTTGCTAGACACCACCTCGGTGCCATCCGGATCTTGGCATCTCAGCGCCTTGTGGTGTCTTCTATTCCGAAAATATTGTTGCGCTGCCTTTGGCCCCATTCGCACATCGGTCCGCTACTGCCGCCATCTCACAGGCCAACGGGGCGCCCCACGCCGACTTTCAACATTGTAGGATGGCCACACCAGTGCGGCAACTTACTAGACACCACCTCGGTGCCATCCGGATCTTGGCGCGTTGTATTGCCTTCGGCCTATTCGCACATCGGTCCGCTACTGACGCCGCCTCACGTGCCAACGTATTTTCTCCGCATTTTATACCCTATGCCGCATAACAGGTCATGTGACTTGTTTATAAAACTTTTCATTGGTTCATTTTACTTTTGGTTTCCTAATGATGGAAGGCTTGATCATATGACCTAAAAACAACACTTTTCATTGGATGAAAACTTTTTTTTTTTCCCAAACGATGAAAGCCCCACCTTGTTTCTGGATGTTTCAGACTGAAGCTGGCGTCAGCATGAGAGCACCACCATCTCGTAGCTCCGTCGTGGTCATTCCGCGAGCAATCATGGCAACCGCTCCCCACCAGAAGCCTACAGGAGTCGGGGGCCCCCAAAACTTTTGATGAATTCTCAAGGCGGAGGGGACGCTTTCGAGAATGGGGTCCAAGACCTAGCAGACAAGCGTCCGATTTCCAAGGTGTCCCAGGGCCATTTCAGTGGACCAGGCCCAAAAAGGAAAGAGCCTGCCGCCATTTTGAGAGTCCTGTGACAGCCGCCTATCGCTGCACCGCAAGAGTGGGCGCAACTCAGCTGAATTGCGGCTTTTGACACAGTGGACCAAAAACGGACGGAATGGCAACTGAAACGGTAAAGGGGCGCCCCACTACAACAGATGACACTCCACCTGGAGAGGCCCGTTCACGCCGCCTCCCCCGGGGCGCCCCACGCCGTTATTCGGAGCAGCATTGTAGGATACCAAAACCAGTGCGGCAACTTACTGGACATCACCTTGGTGCCATCGTTCTGCTGCCTTGGAACTATTCGCACAACAGTTTGCTACTGATGACCCACCCCCCGCGACGCCCCACGCCGGAAATCTGGACGTTGTGCTGCGTTGGGACTATTCGCACAGCCGACCGCTACTTCGTTGTTTTTCCCTAAAAATGTTTATATGTTATTACTATTTTTGTTTTCTTGTATATATTTATACATTATTAAAGTTTTATAATCTTACTACTTTGTCGGAGTGCTATATATTTTTAATGTGACACATAATTGTAAAAACTTTGATGTACAAAGAGTCATCCCTGGAATCTTCCGCTTCAGGCTCGGTCCCCTCCCCAATCACAATACAGGATGGTTTTCAGATAATAGCAACGCTTCTGCTGTGACGGATCTCATCGAGTGTGGGCCTTGATCTTCTATAACTCCTTTGAAGAGGGGTGATTCTTTACAGCTGGGGCCATAAACTACATCTGCAGGGCTAGCTGATACCCTAGGACCAGCCTGGACAATCGGACACAGAGGAAAAGGAGTGTCAGAGGGTGCGGTAGTGAATAGGGCGAAAGGGAGGTGTCGGGCAGGCACAGGGTGTGATTCTCAGGGAAGAGCAGCGCAGATGGGGGGAGGTTTATTACCCATGCATAAGACAGAGAGCGGGGGTGACCACTGCCTGGGGGAGATGCTTGCGAGGGTGGGGAACCATGCTAAGGATCGACAGCGTGCACAGAGTGGGTCTGGTCAAGGCATCTAAAATGGCTGCCGTGCACGACAAAAGTGTGGCATTTGAAAAAAGACAAGATGGCGCAGACAATGTTTTTCAACACTTCCTGATTTCCTTTGAATCGAACGTTAACAGACGTTGGGGCATATTACCAAAGTTAAGCGATATTTATCCCTAACGATGCTTAGCAACGATTTTTTTACCGCTAAGCATCGTCAGAAATTATCGCAGATAAACCTTGCTATTATCAAGGTTTATCGCAAATACGATAATAAACGACCGCAATGCATTAATATCGCTGAAAACTCAGCGATATTCATGCATTACCGAGCTAATGCTCTTAGCCATGTTATCCACCTCCCATTGGATAACATGGCTAAGAACTGCTCAGGGCAGGTGCTAGCTTTTGGAGATATTCGCGCTTATCTCGAATATTTCCAAAAGTTGATAATAGGAGATAGCGATGTTAGCGACTGTTTCCAGTCGCTAACATCTTGGCATGCCCACTTTGCATGTCATTAGTGATAAATATCACTCACATGCAAAGTGGGGCCCAAGATGGTCGCTATCTCCTACTAGCCGTCGCTAACTGGTGTTAGCAACAGCTAGGTAATACAGATATAATTTTATCTCCGCGAAGCGGAGCGCTGTTACAGATATATATCTTGTTTTTGAACGTTAATTTCTCAAAATCCACTGAAGCACATATATTGAGACCTAGCAAAGGCACATCGAGCTACCAGTCCCTACAATTTTGCCAAGTTTCGTGCAAATCCATTCAGCCGTTCGATTAATATTATTATTTTTTTTTGCCCCGCGGGGCCCTTTTAAAACCTCCACATCAAACCTAAGAGGTCAAGGAGGATCTACTATGCCCCCTTATGGTCATTTGCCCCTTCGCTTTGGCCTCCTCTTGTCTCTCGATCCTACCGAGAGACAAGATGGCGGCCGCTACGGACTGTTTGCAATGTTTACAGACGCCGGAGAACCAATCAGCTTCGCAAACCTCCGTTACGCGAAGCGGAGCGCTGTTACAGATATATATCTTTTTTTGAACGTTAATTTCTCAAAATCCACTGGAGCACATATATTGAGACCTAGCAAAGGCACATCGGGCTACCAGTCCCTACAATTTTGCCAAGTTTCGTGCAAATCCATTCAGCCGTTCGATTATTATTATTATTTTTTTTTTTTGACCCGCGGGGCCCTTTTAAAACCTCCACATCAAACCTAGGGGGTCAGCGAGAATCTACTATGCCCCCTTATGGTCATTTGCCCCTTCGCTTTGGCCTCCTCTTGTCTCTCGATCCTACCGAGAGACAAGATGGCGGCCGCTACGGACTGTTTGGAATGTTTACAGACGCCGGAGAACCAATCAGCTTCGCTTCACAAAGCTCCGTTGCGCGAAAAGTACGCGTACTGGAGTGCTGCCCGGTCCGCTGTTACAGATATATATCTTTTTTTAAACGTTAATTTCTCAAAATCCACTGTAGCACATATATTGAGACCTACAAAAGGCACATCGGGCTACCAGTCCCTACAATTTTGCCAAGTTTCGTGCAAATCCATTCAGCCGTTCGGGCTAAAAGTGAGGCCAACCGCCCTATGGAAAACTCAATGTTAAAAACACGTTTGGGACCCCCCTTTTTTCTCGGCCCCCGCTTGACGAAACCCCCCCAAATTTTCAGGGGCTGCTCAGAAACAAAATGTTCCATTTTCCAGAAAATTTCAGCCAATTCCGTCCACAAACGCCAAAGTTATTAGACATAGAATTTTCAAAGATCCCATAGAGAAAAAATCCTAACTATATATACCTACTGGCGACCGCCAGTAGGTAATATATATATATATATATATATATATACATATATATATATATATATATATATATATATTCACTGAAAAAACCATAGGTTTCACACCAGTTATAGTTAGGAATTAGCATTTAAAAAACCTATTAAATTCACTGAAAAAACCATAGGTTTCACACCAGTTATAGTTAGGTGGAAATTTTACTCGCATAAAACCATTGAAATTCCCACGTTATAGTTAGTTGGACTCACTATAACGTGCGCGTGCAATGCACTGCTGATGACGTCACATATTACATCACTCATGACATGGTCAGTGACATCACTCATGACATCACTGATGACATCTCAAATGACATCACTGATGACATCATCTAGTGAATGTGTATCTTTCTGAAAAATAAATATTTTTTATATATGTATATCTAAAGGTTGATGGAAGAATAAATGGGTAAATAAATGTCTAAATGGATGTTTTTTTGTGTAAAATTGATTGGTTAACTGACTTATTAAATGTATCTTAGTGAATACATATATTAGCGAGTAATGTTTAAATATTTAAATATCTGTATCTGTGTCTCACTTTGTGTATAAGTGGCTGCATGGGTTGGTGAGTAGCTACATGAGTGTGTATATGGGTTATTAGTTGTTTTTTTGAGTATCAGTATCAGTGTCTGTATGGTTCGGTGGGGGATATTACTTAGAGCACAGATGCATGAATGAGTGACTCACTATTTGTATGTATTTTGAAGACAGCATGTGTGCAAGACTGTATGGGTGGATGATTGTGTGTATGGGTGGGTTAGTGAGTATGTGTTTTTATAATTGATTGTTTAAGATAGTAAATATGTTTCCGTTTCTGTAGAAGTATGTGTAGTGGTGTGTATATAGCAGTATAATCAAGTAAATGGTTTTTTGATAGTTTATTTGCATGTGTGAATTTGTGTGTGAGTAACTATATGGATGAGTATTAGTGTGTAACAGGATGTATAGGTGTATGAGTACATATGATGAGTAAGTACATGCATGAGTGACTATATAGAACTGTTGGTGAATGAGTGGATGTGTATGTAGATGTTAGAATTGCCTAATAAGTTGTTGTAATTGGTATTGGTTTCTCCTTTTTTAAGAAAATGTTAGTTTCTATTTTTGAATGTGTGTGTCAAAGGTTATTTTATGCTGATAGGAGGTCTGCCACTTTGTCACAAGGATGTTGTCATCAGTGATGTCATTTGAGATGTCATCAGTGATGTCATGAGTGATGTCACTGACCATGTCATGAGTGATGTAATATGTGACGTCATCAGCAGTGCATTGCACGCGCAAGTTATAGTGAGTCCAACTAACTATAACGTGGGAATTTCAATGGTTTTATGCGAGTAAAATTTCCACCTAACTATAACTGGTGTGAAACCTATGGTTTTTTCAGTGAATATATATATATATTGATACCCCTCGGTTCCTTTATGCCAGAATTTGCAGCGCTCTCTCGCAGGTTCGTAAATCCCCACGGCAGAACCACGCCGCATTTAAATCCACAACCAATTCCCCCAACTGGGAGAAAAACAGGACAAACTCGCGTTTGTCTTCACTTATGTGCTATTTTATTTAATCCTCACAGCATGGAGTTTCTCAAGCAGGCAGGCACAAATCTACGCGTTTCGGGATAGCATATCCCTTGTTCACGATCAATTTGGCTCCAGGCTCTCAGTCTCAATATAGTGAGTCGCATTATTACATCATTTCCTGTTTGATGTTATTTTGGCCCTCGGCCTTCTGGATGATGTAGTTTTTTGCAATTTTTTTAATACATTTTTTTCTGCATAGCCTATGTCCTTCTGTTGCACCTGCCCTTTCCAACTCTGTATTGGGTGTTGTGATTGGTGCTGTGGTTACTGAGATTACCCGCCTCAAAGGTTTGGGCTCTCTATAATATTAGTATGGATTCAGGTGTAATGTGTATGTGCGTGTGTGACTCGTGGTGCTTTGGGCCCCACCGATGAGTAAGTAGTGGTTGCATCTGGATTAAGTGAAGTGAGGTATAAAGGTTGTTATAGAGCCGTACTGGATCAGATTTCTTGGTAGCAGAGTTATGGTTTCTATAGGTTAGTTTTGAGATTTATTGATTATTGATGTTATACATTCTAATACTATATGTTGAGTCTGCATTACCTTGTATGTAGTCGGAATTGAAAACTTCTGGGATGTAGGAAGTTGGTCACTCTGTCTGCAGGCAGAGGAAGTGTGGCAAGTGAAGTCGTACATTACATAGTCTGTTTCAAAGTAGTAACATCGTCGTGTGTTACAAGGTAGGGACATTTTCCGCATGTAAGTAGTGAATGTATAGCAAAGGTAACCTATAAAATCTTGGCCTTAAGCACAGGAATCAATTGGGTATTCCGACTAAAACTTATCCCTGAGAGAGTAATAGGTTTTCCCTAACTTTGAGAGAAGGGTAGAGTAGAGGGAAGTGCAACTTTATCGGCGAAACTAAAATTGTGTGGTAGAGAAGTGGTAAGCGCTGTCTACTGGAAATACAGAATACTTGTGAGTTTGGACAAAACTATCATTTTGGTTTAGCGAAACACGAATGGAAATGTTTTGTGTCGTTACTAACTGATTTAGGTTGTACAAAGTATAAATAAAATGTGCCAATAAATTTTGTAAAGGAGGGGTCAGCAGAAGCTGACATAATAGGAGTCGCGCTGGGATTGGTCCACGTGACGGTAACATTTAAAGCTCTGATTGGTGAGGTAGTGTAAAGAGGTGCTAGGATTGGTCAGAAATTTGTGTGACAAAGTTTTTCCTGATTGGTGTGTTGGTGTGAGACGCGCTGGGATTGGCGAAAATAGCGGTACGGATCGAAAGAAAATAAACGATCATACCGGAGACAGAATTTGTAAAAATGGATTATTATTATGAGGAATACAGAGAGAAACCTTCATGGTTTAAGAAAATAAAGATTTCTTCAAAAGCGACAAGAAAATAGTGACAAGAGAGGGAAAATTGCTTCCTCCACCGAAAACGCCTGCATCGTACATGATGACAAAATATGGCTATCATACTTGTATATGGTTGTAGAATTTGGTAAAATATAAAAAAAATTACGAAGTGTAGGCATTTCCAGAAACAGGTTTAATTAGTTCAGCTGTGTTGAGAAATTTGAGCGAGAAAATGATGAGACTTGAACCGAGACCTAGACCGACTCAGTTTGAAGCTTTAATGGAATGAGAAGATGAAATGCATGCTAGAGAGGAAGAAAGGTTTAGGAGCATGAATGGTAGATGTGGAAGTTTTAAAGGATATTGGGGATCTACGCATGAGAGTAGAATGAAATGATGGAGAATGGCAGATATGTGGGATGGAATGTATCCGGTACGAACTGTAGATGAGACAGTAGGAAGAAAATGTACAGAAAAGAGAAATAATCAAGTCTCAGAAAAGAGTATTTATGGAATGAGTGATACGGAGGATGAGGTGCTGGAAAGCATTTTGAAAAAAAGACCTCCCCCATACCAATCGACTTTTAGAGAGATAATACCAAATGCACCGCCACTAGAGAATAATATGGTAGACACTCCAAAAAGATATACAGAAGAAAGACACATTTTTGAAAGGTCAGAACGTGAACAGGCTGAAAAGGCAAGCACATCCGAATTAGAAAAATAAACAAAAGAATTGGCAGAAACAATTTAAGAATTAACTAAGCATGTAGAAGCTGTGACAGTACCTGTAACAATAGGTCCTGTAATACCACTTGTTGGAAATCAGAAAAAAGATGAGAATTTATTAGTTGTTCCTTTGAAGTTCAGTGTCCAACCAAGCAGGGAAAGGGTTTATCCAGATTTAACTGAAACTAGGAATACTGTTAGAACGTCACCACCTAATTTGACAATGAATCAGAGTCCAATATATAATATTCCTATTGGAGCAGAATCAGCGACCGTAAACCCAGAGAAAAGTTTAATTGATTTAGACGTAATAAAAACTCCAGTTGGACCGTCATTTGAAGAAGTAAATAATTGGTTTAAATTCTTGCAACAAAATGATACAGAACCAAAGGTTTTAGATGTGCTAAAATTAAAAATAGATATGGAAGAATTAATAATAGGGACTATTGGAACAGAACAATTAAAAACATATCAAGATGAGGAGTTGATTTTCATGAGCAAAAGTATAACATGGAGAGCTAAGAATCTTCCTAACAGATTGGAAGAACTTGCAAATGATGTAGGCATAGAATTTGCCAAGATATAAACACTACAGAAACCATACAGAGTAGATTTTACAGAAAAAGATATTGACAATATGAATACTGCAGGGAGAATAACACAAATAAAATAATTAATTATGGTTCTGAGAAAATGGGGAGATTTGGATTGATGGGGAATTAAATGGATGAAAAGGAAGGAAGACTCTAATAACAAGAATTTGTCAGCATTTACTGTTAGTGAAAAAGAACTGACAATACTAAAAGAATATCCTATGAGAGAAATACCAGGAGGAGGTTATATTCATGTACCATGGAGTAGACAGGATATCTTGTCATTTACAAATGATTTTCCCAGGTTGCGAGAAAAACCAGTAGAATGGTATAGACAAGTAGATAGGTTTTGTGAAGGTATCTAAAGTGTTATGGGAAGATTTAGATGGATTGTTTGACATAGTAGTACCCGCAGATTTGTGAACAGAAAGTAAAATCACAATCGACTGGCCAAAGGAAGAATATCCGAGAGATGCAAAAACTGGTGCTCCGGCTCCAGAGTTATGAGAAAATATGACCAAGTTATTACCTCTTTGAAAAATAAAATCCCGCCAAAACAAACTGATTGGCTAAAGATTGATAGAACCATTCAAGAGTCAAAGGAATCAGTACATGCATATTACAAAAGATTGTTGTTAGTTTTCAAATAGTACAGTGGATATGAGAACCTGAGTGAAAAGGGTATGAATCATTTTGTATATAGATTTGTGTTTGGATTAAGACCGGAATTAGGTGACATGATTAGGCATCATATGATGTGCTGGCCATTGGGGGCCAGATGTAGGTGAGGGACATTTACCGACTCATAAATACCGAATTTTACCGATTCGGTATTTATGAATCGGTAAATATTAAGGAGGGAGATGTAGCAAATTTTTAAATTAGAAATACCGAATCGGTAACATTTGGTATTTACTGATTCGGTAAATACCGAATCGGTATTTCCTATTGATTCCTATGGGCTGTGAAGCCCATAGGAATCAATGGGAAATATTGATTCGGTATTTACCGAATCGGTAAATACCGAATGTTGCAAGGGTGCAGGGGGTGTCACTTTGACACCCTCTAGCACCCGAAGTAAAGGCATGTGTGACATGTGGCACACATACATGCCCTAAGGGCATGTCTGTGTGTCACATCGCACCGTGTGCATGCACAGATGTGCATGCACACCTGGGTTCAGTATTTTACCACCCAATAGGATTGGGTGGTAAAATACCGACTCTTAAGGGCCTGTGACACTCTCAGGCGTGTAACCTACATTTGGATTTACCGAATCGGTAAAATTACCGATTCGGTATTTTACAGAATCGATAAATTTACCGAATCGGTAATTTTACCGATTCTGTAAAATAATGGCCCCTACATGTGAAAGAGAAAGCAATGTGGAAACAGGTGAAAGTTGCAGAACAGCAAGAAGCCCAAATTACTAATAGTGGGAATGAACCGAAATTTAGAAATAATTTGAATAAAGCAAAGGGACAAATGAATATTGATGAGGCTAAAAAGAAGTGGCCATGTCATAATTGTGGAAACATGGGACATTGGAGGAACGAGTGTAAATTACCGCCAAGGGTTGACCAAGAAAATAAATCATTAAATCTGCAGGTGCAGAATGAGGTAAATCAGCAAATTCCACCACAGCAACAGGTAGTCACTCAACTGAATCAGGTGCCATTGCCACCTCTTCCACGGAGTGTTAATCATCAAAGATACAGTGCAGAGACAGTGCAGAGCAGGTAAAAAGATCACCACGTGTGATTGCGGTTCCACACTACTGGTTAAGATCGGATGGAAATGAATCAGATGAGAGTTTCTGACGTTGCCTAGGAGAGGAAGTGGAGTGCTTGTTCGGCGCAACTCTGGCGGTAGATCAATCTGGTCCTTTTGTGAATGGTAAAGTGAATGGTGTAAATGTTACCTTTCTGGTGGATACAGGTGCTACCCGTTCTACAGTTAGATCAGTAGAAATTCAAAACCTTCCTCTTTCTGGTGAAGTAATCCAAGTTGTAGGTGTGGCAAACAGACAAATTAAAGCTCCATTAACACAACCAGTAGAAACAGAAATTGGTAACTTTAAAGATATGCATTGTTTTGTAGTATGTGACAGCAGTCCTGTAAATCTACTTGGAAGAGACCTAGGGCCAGATGTAGGTAAATCATATTTACCGACTCTTAAATACCGAATTTTACCGATTCGGTATTTAAGAGTCGGTAAATATGAAGTACCGAGATGTAGGTAAATCCAGATGTGGATTTACCGAATCTTTAAAAGTCGGTATTTACCGATTCGGTAAATACCGACCGGTAATGCCCCATTCATTCCTATGGACTTTGAAGCCCATAGGAATGAATGGGGCATTACCGGTCGGTATTTACCGAATCGGTAAATACCGATTTTGACAAGGGTGCAGGGGGTGTCACTTTGACACCCTCTAGCACCCCCAAAAAAGGGTCGGGGGCCATATGGCAGGCATACCTGCCCTAAGGGCAGGTCTGCCTGTCATATGGCACAGGTGTGCATGCACACATGTGCATGCACACCTGAATCGGTATTTCACCATCAAATTGAATTTGATGGTAAAATACCGATTTCTTAGGCCTTGTGGGACTCATAAGAGTCCCACCTACATATCAATTTTACCGATTCTGTAAAAATACCGGTCGGTAAATTTACCGACCGGTATATTTACAGAATCGGTAAAATTACCGATTTGCCCAGTTTACCTGCCCCTACATCTCGGTAGCCAAATACCGGTCGGTAACGGCCGAATTCGGCCGTTACCGACCGGTATTTGGCTACCTACATCTGGCCCTTACTGTGTAAAATGAACTGCGCTATTTACTGTTCCCCAGATAGCATAGCTTTTCAAACAGCAGATGATGACTGTATGTATAAAATGACTATGTCAATAATTGATTCAGAAAAAAGTGAAACCTTTCCATTGGTTGATAAAGAAAATATTCCAAGTGAATTCAAAGAAACAGTTAAAGAAGAGGTGTGGGATTTCACAGGAGAAGAAATAGGGCTTATGAGAGATGTAAATCCTGTTAAAATCACTCTAAAAGAAGATGCTGTATATCCAAATATTCCACAATATAAATTGACACCAGAAATAATTGAAGGGGTAACTCCAGTGATTAACAAAATGATTGAGCAAGGAATTCAAAGAGAAATTATGAGTAGCCCATGTAATTCACCAATTATGGGACTGAAAAAGCCAAATGGTACCTTTAGAATTGTACAGCATTTGAGAAAGGTAAACAAGATAGTTGTTCCATGTTGTCCAATTGTGCCAAATCCAGCAGTAATATTATATCAGATTCCACATGATGCAGAATGGTATACTGTTATTGATCTATGCAATGCATTCTTTACAGTTCAATTACAACCAGATAGCCAACCGATTTTTGAATTTCGGTTTGGAGAGCGTATTTTGGCATGGTGCCAAATTCCTCAAGGGAATACTGAAAGTCCTTCAATATTCAATCAGATGTTAAAAAAGTCATTGGAGAGTTTAAACATGCCAGCAAAATCAGTCTTAATCCAATATATTGATGACCTGTTAGTGGGATCAAAGACAAAGGATACTATTGAACTGCTGAATCATTAAGCAGAAGGATGGCATAAAGAGTCCCCATCAAAACTACAGTTTTGTAAACAAGAAGTACAATATCTAGGTCATAAGATTAGAAAGGGAGTAAGAAAAGTGACTTCAGAAAGAATAAAAATTATCAGGGGAATGAGTCCACCTAAAACACAAAAACAAGTGAGAATGTTTTAGGGAATTGTTGGTTACTGTTGTCAATGGATTAGTGGATTATCACTAATTGCAAAACCCTTACAGAGATTGACAAAAAGTTGTGTGAAAGATCCTATTGTGTTGAATGAAGAAGAAATGGAAGCGTTTGATAAATTGAAAAACAGTCTATGTGAAGCACCGGCATTATGTATGCCCGATTATGAAAAATAATTTGAACTGTATTGCAGGGAAAAAGAAGGATGTGCATTATCAGTTTTGATTCAGAGACATGGAAGAATGAGAAGACCCATTGCATATTTTTCAGCAGTATTAGATACAGTAGCAAGTGCATTGCCTGGGTGTCTCAAAGCTGTTGCAGCCACAAGCATGAGTCTTGAACAAAGTGAAGGAATTGTGATTAGGTATCCAGTCAAAGTTTATGTGCCGCATTCTGTGGAGATACCTTTGACCCGTACCAAAACACAATACATGACTAATAGTCATCTGGCCAGGTATGAAAAAGTGATTTTGGGTGCAGACAATGTGACAATTGCAAGGTGTGTAAATGTGAATCCTTCAACCTTGTTACCAAATGCTTTGGATGTGGAAGTGAAAGATGAGGTTGATCACAAATGTTTGGATGTACTTGAGTATTGTACCAAACCACGACCTGACATTAAAGATGAACCATTGGAGGAATCAGATTATGTTCTGTTTGTTGATGGTTCCTGTTTGAGAACAGATGAAGGAGCTCTGAGTGCTGCATATGCTGTATGTACAGTAGCAGATGTCATGGAAGCATCTTGTCTGAAAGGAGTATGTTCTGCTCAAGTATCTGAATTGATTGCCTTGATTCAAGCATGTAAGTTGGGAGAACATGTCCGAATTACCATTGTGACTGATAGTCAATACGGGTTCGGGGTGGTCCATGATTATGGGCAACTGTGGTCTCAGAGAGGATACATGACCTCTGCTGGATCACCTATACGGAATGGTGAATTTGTGAAAATGTTGCTCGAGGCGATACAGCTGCCTAAAAGAATTGCAGTGGTAAAGTGTGCTGCACATAAGAATGGAGATGATTATGTGACTGAGGGCAATCGCTTTGCGGACGCAATTGCTCAATATTGTGCCAAAAACAATGCTTCAATCAATCAGGACAGGGAAAAAGAACATGTTTCAAGTCCTTTAATGCTTACTAACATTGTTGAAACTTGGCAGGAAGTGAAACAAATTCAGGATGAGGCAGATGATGAGGAAAAAGATAGATGGATAAAATCAGGTTGCAGACAAAGAGAAGAAGATGAACTTTGGGTTTACACAGACGAAAGACCAGTTATGCCTGATAGCATGATCTCAAATTTGGCTCGAATGTACCATGGTCAAGCGCATGTAGGTAGAGATGCCATGATCCGGATGTTCAAGCAAACTTGGTACAGTCCAAAGTTCAGCATAATAGCTGAAAGTTTGTGCCAAAGTTGTTTGGTTTGTCAACAACTGAATCCAGGAAGAAAAACTGTTGTGAGTTTGGGAACCATAGGACGGGAGGGTAGTCCTTTCACACAAATGCTATTAGACTTCATAGAGATGCCTCTGTGCAATAAGTTGAGGTATGCGTTAGTGATCATCTGCTTATTGTCAAGATGGGCTGAGACATTCCCCACACGAAGAAATTATGCAGTAACTGTTGCAAAACTTTTATTACGTGAAGTGATTCCAAGATACGGATTTCCAGTAATGATTGAATCAGATAGAGGGAGACACTTTTAAAAGGAACTAATACAACTAATTTGTGAGGCATTAGATATTCAACAGAAATTGCATTGTGCCTACAGACCAGAGGCGTATGGGGTAGTTGAACAAGTGAATGGAACAATTAAAAACAGACTTGGAAAAATGTGTTTAGCAACTGGATTGAAATGGCCTGATGCTTTGCCACTTGTTCTAATGACTTTAAGAAGCATTCCAGACAGAAAGACTGGTATAAGTCCACATGAAATACTGATGGTAAGAGTGATGAGACAAACATTTGTACCTGTCAACAAATTGCTAACAATAAATGATGATATCATACTGGATTACTGTCGAGGACTTTATGACACGGTTGATTATGATTGATGCATGTATAAAAGAAAAGAATCCAACTCATGATTTAAGTGCTGGAGATTGGGTCTGAAAAAAAGTACACAGAAGGAGAACCTGCTTGGTTCTAAGGTGGGACAAGCCAAGGCAAGTGATTCTGGTCAGCACAACTGCAGTTAAATGTGCTGGTGGTAAAAGGTGGGTGCATGCCAGTCACACAATACGTGTACCAGAGCCTGAGAATCCACAATTACAAGAAGCAGAGTCTAGTTCAGATTCTGATGGGGAAGAAACTGTTGATAAAGTTCCAGATAAGAAAGATCGACCTGCGAGGCGACATCTGGAAATTTCAGATACAAGTTCAGCATCAGAAGTAGAGGCTGATATACTTGAAATTTCAGATCATGAAGATCAACCTGTAAGTGGACATCAGGAAAAAGCAGAACCCAGTTCGAACATTGAAGAAGAACAGAATAAAACTAGTAAAAGAAAAAGTTCTAAAAGTCAAGAAGAAAGTTCTGAAAAGAGGAATATTTATCTTGAAACTGGAGAAAAGGAAAATACTCACGATGAGGATGAGATTCCAAGTACCAGTTATAAAGAGATTCCTTGCAAAGGAGCTGAATTGACTGAGAAAGAACAAGATTCAGAAACTGAATTTGAAACAATAAAGTTCAAAATACAAGGAAGTAAAGACAAATCTGAAACCGAATCTGATGAAAGCGATTGCGAAAGCACTTTAAGAAAAAGTTCAAGAAAGAGAGCATGGAAAGTAGAAAGAAAAACAATTGAACCAGCGAGTAAAAGGTTCAAGAAAGGAGATGTTTGGCCTACAGAAATTAAAGGACTAAAGTTCAAATTGATAAATGTAAACGGAGTGCCACAAGAACAAGTAAATGAAATTTCTAGCCAAGAAGGTCAAAAAAAGAAAAATAGGGGAGTGGCCAGCAGCATGGCCGACTAGACGTGCCTGCATAGAGCTCCGGCCGAGCCTGCACTTAATCCGACATACAATATCCCCCAAGTCCCAGAAACGCCGTCCAACAGTGCGGTACTGGAGCCCACTTACCTAGTACGAGCTGCGGTGGTCCTGAAACGGAGTCTGCCTCGTCTAGCTCCGGTCTATGGAGCGGACCCCTCTGTTTCTCGGAGACCGAGATGGCGGCCTAGGCACCTGGGGAGAACAGCGCGAGCCGAGAGCCGGTGATCCAGCGGATTCGTCTCGCGGGCCGATGGAGGCTTGACCGGGTGACCATCAGCCGGGCAGACGGCCGCTCGCCGTCTCCGCCGGACAGCGGGAGCGGGACAGGTTGACCGCAGAACACCTACCCAAGATGGCAGCCACCATGGTGAAAATGTGCTGACTGAGGCGTGTTCCCCGCGTTGATCCCATCGCCGTGCAGCAGCAGCGACCGGATACAGGGACAGAGCGGCGGCGAGCCAGATTCAGAGGTGAGGAGATCCGCCTATGTCTGGCACCTGACCCGGGGACCGATCAAAGAAGCGGCGCCCGCCTTCACCAATATGGCGGCCGCGCGCTGAAAGACAAAGGCGGGACGGCTCTCCAGCCGCGGAAGACCACCGAGGCCTGCCTGGAGGGGGAAGGCTTGCTTGTGCTGCCCCGGAAACCCTGCGACCCATCCCAGATCGGGAGTGCCTGGATGGCGCCGAGACCCCCCTGCCGCCAACGCTGCACCGCTTGAGCCTGCATCGGGGGTGACAACACAGAGGCGGTGAGAGTCTCCCGGTCCTTACCCCGCAATCTATTAAGATGAGCATTAAGACCCAAGCACGTGCCCCTGATGGAGGACTTAAAGGCATCCCAGGTGTTGGTGACCGAAGTATCGGATGCAGGGTTAAGCTAAAAAAACTCCCTAATGGCCACCCTCAGAGTCCTATTGGAGGTATCGTCCCTGAGCACCGAGGCTGGGAAGTACCATTTCTTCTGCCCGCCGCCGGTCGATGACCAACGGAGGCTAAGCACCAGCAAACTGTGGTCCGAGACTGAAAGCGGAAGAATGGTAGAATCCAGGACATCTCCCCGTAGGGCCTGACTGAAAAAAATGTGATCCAAACGGGAGTAGGAATGATGTACGTGAGAGAAGTAAGTATAATCCCGGGAGGTAGGGTGATAAAAGCGCCAACCATCAACCAAACCCAGCTCCCCCACCCTCTGCTGCGTGGATGCCGAAAACACTCCTGCATCAACCCTATGGGCCCCAGAGCTATCCACTGTCTTGTCCCACACTAAGTTGAAGTCCCCTAAGAGGAACAGATGACCCTCAGCAAATTCATCCACCTTCAGTAGCACATCTTGTAGATACTTATTTTGACCAGCATTAGGAAGATACACCACTACAAATGAACACAGCCGCCCCTGAACAAGCCCTTTCACCATCAGCCAGCGACCTTCTTTATCATTGCGTACCCCTATAGGTTGGAAGTGCAGCGCAGCGCGGAAAAGGAGGGCCACCCCTCTATGTTTCGTAGATGCAGAGGACCTATATATAAGGGGATACGCCTTATGCTTGAGGCGCAGTTCGTCCTTGCGCGCCAGATGAGTCTCTTGAAGCCCCACAACATCCAACTGATGGTCCATCACATATTTCCACACCTTTTGCCGCTTCTGCGGCGAGTTGAGGCCTTTAACATTCCAAGTCCCTATACTAACAGGCATAACGGAATAGTACCCCAGAGCCCTCTACAGCCATCCCACGGGACTCCCCCCCCGCCCGGATCTCCACCAGTCAAAGGCACCCTCGAAGAACCACCCAGAGGACCCCACCTGACGCTACCTGTCGATCCCCGAGCCATCCCGCACCCAGGGTACCTCCCCTCCCGCCCCACATCCCTCCCAGCTATCTGCACACATCCCAGCCACACATACCACAGAGCACTCCCGTCACCACCATCAACCCCCCATAAATCCGTCACCCATGAACCCCCTCCCCCCAACCCCCCCCACAACCAAAAGAACAGTATGAAACCACTCAGAGCACTGAACCTGAACACGAACAAAGTAACCAGCAGTTCCATCAGACCGTAGATCGTGAGGTCCCTTCTGGACTGAAAATGGGGCAGGGGTGCCATCTCAGCGACCCCCAGGGCCATGGACCGGGGTGTCTTCTCCAAAAGTACAACCAAACCCCCGGTACCTTAAGGGCCAGCGCCCCTCCGGCGCCAGACCATCAGCGAAGCAGGAATCAGGCCGCTCCGGAGCTCCGCTGAGAATCCGCTAGCGTCGCCGAGGCCACAGAAGCCACGGCATCTCCCCTTTCCAGCTGGCTAGCAGCGCTGTCCGGCCGCCGCCGGGCCGGAGACGAGCCAACTCTGTGCCAGGAGGACGAGCGATGTCGCCTCCTCGATGGCGAAGCTGTTGCCCCCTGGGAAGGCGCGACGTCATCCAAGCCCAAGAGATCCTTCGCCACCTGGAGGGAGCGAATCTGCGTTAGCCTGTTCTGCCATCGAAAGATGATACGGAAGGGATGACCCCAGGAATAGGAGATGTTGTGCTCCCTCAGGAAGGAGGTCACTGGGCGGAACTCTCGTCTCTTCTGAAGCGTGGAAGCCGCGAGATCCTGGTATAACTGTGGCCGATGTTCCCTAAAGTGCAGAGATGAGATAGCTCTAGCCTTCCTCAGGATACGTTCCTTCACTTGAAAATCATGCACACAGACCAGGATGTCCGGGGGGGACCCCCTCGCCTGGGCAACCCCACCCTATGCACTCTGTCCATTCTTATTTCCTGCAAGTCCTCCTCTTCCAGGATCTGCAGAAACAGGGCCTGGACATATCCCCGCAGGTCCCCCGCCTCCCCATCCCAAGGCACCGCTCGGATACGAATGTTGTTCCTCCTGGAACGATTCTCCAAATCTTCCGTATGGGACTGCAAATCAATATTTTGTTCCGTGAGACGGATGATGTCTTGTTGTAGCTGGTGCACGTCATTCGCCACACTTAAATCATGGTCCTCCAATGTCGCCACCCGCTCTCCAATTCCATCCGCCTCTCTCCGCACCTCTCGCAAGTCCGAGGCCAGTTGCGCCCGTAGTTCGGAGATGTCCTCTTTGATGGAGGCAAAGAGCTCGGTCATAAAGGCCTTGGTGGCGGGCGCCTCATCGTCCGATTGTTTCGACGAGCTGCTGGCTCCTGGAGAGGCCGGCTGTTGTGAGGATTTAGATGCGCCTTCCTTCCCCGGCCTCCCCTTACGCACCGCATTGGACACCGCGAGCCCTGGTCGTAGCACGCTGTGAAGAAATCCCCACTCACTGCGAATCCAGTCCTGCCAGACAAGCCCAGGAGCGCAGCCGCAGCCCCAAGTGCAATGCCGCCTGAAGAGTGTGAAAGTGCGAGAGTCTGGCAAGCACCGTACCCCCAGTCACTGCCAAGTGTGCAGGCCTCCCGGGCTCCGATGTACACTCCCCGGTCGATTCCTCCGCAGGGCGCACCGGCCCGGACAAGATGGCGTTCAGCTTCTGTTCTGTAGAGGAGGAGGGGGGGGGGGCCCAATGCCAGCCAGTCCCCTCGGGTGCGCAAGCCGATCGAAGTGTCCCCTCCACGTGGCGCAGATCCGCCGCAGGTCCAGTCGAGGGGAACCGCCTATTGGCCACAACCCTTCTCCACGAGTCCCGACCACCAGGGAGACCTTCAAAGGGCCCCAAAGCTTCACCAGCTCAGCACAGCGTGTCTTCACCGGCTCCCCGGTCGATCAGCGTACCTGCAGCCTGCTCTGTCTCCGACCTGTAATAAGGCTCACTGCCGAAGATCCGAGAGCTCACGCTGCCCCGTGTCTCCTCCTAGCTACCAGCAGCCGTGCCAAGCCGATCAGGCACACTCCGGGTCAGGCACTGGCCGCCACCCCGCGTCCGCTTCTGCCCAGTACTGCAGGAGCCGATCGCTTCCCCCTCGGGGTCGTCCCAGGCTGCTGCGTGAAGGGACGGACCCCAGAAGCAGTGCAGACCGCCTCGCGGACCAGGCCTCAATCCCCGGCCCCAGGTAGTCCGTCGGCCGCGTCGCAGGGTCCGCCGCCCGCGGGCAACAGGCTCCGCTCCCACCCGGGGCTCAGGGCCACTTCCTCAACCGGGCCGACCTCTCCACCGCTCGGTCCCTGCAGCGCCCGCAGTAAAGATGAGGCCTCGCCACACTCCGCCGGCCGCCGGGCACCACCAGAGCTCCTCGCAGCTTCGTCCGGCGCTGCCGCCTTCAGCACAGCAGAGGCCGCGGCACCGCCGTCTGCCTCGATCCCACGATCCCGGGCACCAGGAGCGTCGGAGCTCACGCCGCCGCTGCCCACCGCTTACAGGAGGCTCCGGAGCGACCCACAGCCCAGAGGAGCTCCAGGGGTCAGTGCTGGACAAGGCTTTGGAAGGCACGCGCTACTTTCTACGCAGACAAAATTAACTCGAGTCCTAATCCCGCCAAAATAGTCTTCAATCTGGTCCAAGAACTTCAGAGCAGCAGGTCTCCTTCCCCCAGTATTACGTCTGCACAACAATGCGAGGATCTTGCCACATACTTCATAGAGAAAGTTCAAAAAATGTACAGTTCCTTCCCACAGCACTCCCCCTATCCCATCAACCCTACCAATCTCACCCCTAAATGTACCCTCTTGACTCACATCCCAGAAATCTCTCATGATGACCTAAACAAATTATGTAGGAAAGTAAAGTCAGGCTCCCCTGGAGACCCTATGAGCCCCATTCACTTCATGGACTCACTGAATTTTTTTCTGACGACTTTAGCTGCCATACTCAATCTTTCCTTTTCCTCTGCTAGTGTTCCGACGGCCTGGAAACAAGCTTGGGTCTCACCCATTATTAAAAAACCCGCTCTGGATCCATCTAAACCAGAGAATTTTCGTCCCATATCTCTGCTACCATGGCCGTCCAAGCTTGCAGAGGCCCATGTTAACGGCATCCTGTCCCAACATATGGACCAGAATAACATCCTGGACCCATCTCAAAATGGGTTCAGACCAGGCCACAGCACGGAGTCTGCCCTCCTGGCTACTTCCGAACATCTCCGGACGATTTTAGATTCCGGTCAAAGTGCTGCGCTGATTCTCCTTGATCTCAGCGCGGCCTTTGACACGGTATCCCATGACATCCTTCTCAATCGTCTGGAGATGGTCGGAGTTTCTGGCCTTGCCTTGACATGGTTCGGCTCCTTCCTCAAAGATAGATCCTTCCGGGTGTCAGCCCCTCCATTCTTATCCAAACCCCATCCGATTGCACAGGGAGTTCCACAGGGCTCTGCTTTGAGCCCCTCCCTTTTTAACCTTTACGTGCAGCCACTTGCTGCAGTGGCCAAAGAGTGGGGCCTGACGCTGGTGTCTTATGCTGATGACACACAGCTGGCCATCACTCTCACGGAAGGCCCTTCCATCTTGGCCTCTAGATTCAAAGATGGTCTTGCAGCAGTGGCCCAATGGTTGACGGATAACTACCTACAGCTGAACGCCAGAAAAACAGAAGTGCTGCTCCTTGGTAAAAACACCTGCCATTGGAATGAGCACTGGTGGCCGTCATCCTTGGGCCCCACACCCCCTCCCAAATCCCTTGTAAAAAATCTGGGAGTTTGGATGGATGCGTCACTCAGCTATCAGACACACACTAAGAAAGTAGCTGCCACGTGTGTTGGTCTGCTGAGGAGTCTCAGCCCTATATTAGGCTTTTTTGACGCTAAAGTCCGCCAACTTATCATCCAAGCGACTATTCTGTCTCGACTAGACTACGCCAATGTCCTCCTCCTTGGTGCAAACAAAGGAGAAATAGCACGACTGCAGCGCGTGCAAAACGCTGCGGCAAGAGCATTAGTCGGCCTCCCCCGCAGATGCTCGGTTAGAGCCACCATTCGCAAATTGCACTGGCTGCCCGTTAACTCCAGGATCCATTTCAAAACCCTTATCATGGTCTTCAAAATTCTCAAACTCGGAAGCCCCATACTCCTACGACCTCTCCTCACTCCTTGTGTTCCTCGACGTGATCTGCGATCCTCTAGCCAGCATCTTCTGAGCATCCCCCGTACAAAGCTCTGCCGCATTGGCGGCTGCTCCTTCAGGGCTATGGGAGCCAAGCTCTGGAATGCTCTTCCTCTAAACATCCGCAGCATAGAAAATCTTCCCACCTTCCGTAAGGCCATCAAGACACACCTGTTCCCCTCTCTCTAACCTTTCCTTCCTCCCCTCTCTTTCTAGTTCAGGATGGGGACTGTGGCCCTCTTTTAGCGCCGGGACGCCTCTTTGCTGGGGCAGCTGTTTGCGCTTTACCAAAACTTTAGAATAGAATAGAATAGAATTTGAATAATTAACTTTCGAGTTGGTAACCATGTGAATTTCATCCAAACAAGTATTACTCAGTTAAAAGCGTATATAACACAAATACTATTCATGATTTAGCAATATGTAATGAAAAAAGAAAAGTATATAACAAATATACTTTTTGGAAGCAAAGATGCGTGCTACCAAAAGTAAATAGATGACAGAGCGGTGCTTAAGTGATCAACGTGCAAAAAGGGGAAGTAACAAGCACACTCAAAAGCAATTCAGTGACTGTATCAATTTGAGGACTGAGTAATAGGTATGTAATGGTTAGTCCTTTCCTTCTAGAAGCCCTTCCATAGGGTTACAGTGTTTGCAAGGCCAACCTGATGGGTTTGTCAACAATTTGACACATATTGCATTTAAGGTGTCTTCATCAGGACAGTAAAATCAGCAGGTAGAAACCCCGTGGGAACAAAATTATGGGTCTATCAGAATTTGTTTTAACTGCTTACCTATTCATTAGGTGGGAATATATCTTAAGGGCAAGGGGAATCAGTTCAATGACACAATCGGACAGAATGTGTCCCGAGTGTTAGTGAGACAAATTAATTGGTTACTATAATCACAAGGTAAACTTCACATTCCTACAAATGCAAGTAAAAAAGTGGAATTAGAATAATGCAAATTAGGAATTATTGAGGGTGATGAGCCTAAAAGAATGCCCATCAGTCTAACTCAGGACCCTATAGCACCTCTGTTACAATGGGGAGACAGCTACCCTACAAAGTGGTTCCCTGGTTGACTGCACACAGAAACTATGCACATGGCTTTGCAAGTATTTTAGAGTACATCGAGAGCCATAAAATGGCATGAGATGGGTTTATTGTGGCAATAGATAGACTTCCCCATGATTAATATCATAGCTGTATTCTATACAATATGAAGAATGGCATTAATGCAGCCCAGATATCCCAGTAAAATGTAAATCTCATAATCTGGGCCTGACAGTAGGTCTTTTTATATCATTGCCTTGACAGCATTTGCTGGGAACAGTGATTGAATGTATATACATCCAACATACACTGTCCAAATACATTGCTACCCATTGGATACTGAGTGTCACTGCCCTTTTTAGCCACCATGTAATAATTATCTTAAGCTTGCTGATTATTTCCACCTTTGGCTCTCAATTGTGAATCATAGTATCCTGCACTTTGTCTCCAAAATGAAGATACCATGTACAGATACAGGGTGTCTGTCTCCTAGTTTACCACTCAATGGAAATCTTTATTGCAAGCCATAGCAGGCCCAAGAGGCAATATATTACCTGTGAATCACATATTTGGCTGGCCAGGGGATCGCCCAGCAACAGTAGAATAAGCCAACTCTGTAAGCAAAGTAAAGTCACAAATGTATAGGATTTCACATACAGGTTTTCACTGGAAATCACTTGACATCATAAACTAAACAGAGTCCATAGATGCCAGAGTCTAAGATTGTGAAAAAAAGAAGGCGATCCGACCTTCGGTTGTTAGAAGAATATAAACTTTATTCGGCTGGCAAGCTAATCAATATTTTCTGGTCCTCCGATAAAGGTTTGAAATGTAATAGATGCCACTTGCTTTAAGCACGGTTAGCATGAGCAAGAAAACATTGCTGCAGTGGGTACAGTTATGCTAAGGCAATAACCTACACTTACTAGCTCTGCTTATAGTACTATTTTTTTTTGCAAACAATTCATTTCCAATTCCATATCAGGCTGAAATCATTCTAAAGGACCATGATCAGGTTTCCAATCAATGGTCTTAATTCAGAAAGATAATTTCAAGTTTTTGAATAATTTACACGTTTGAGTAATCTGACTAATTTTGGCTGTTCTCTTTTTGCACACTTTTTTTTAATGTTCCCTATACCTTGCCAAAGTAAAGTATAGGCAGACAGTCCTGGGCCCTTCGGAGGTGTTCTTGGTGAAAATGGTCTGGGATGGAAAATGGTCTTGACGCGCCGACTCTCCGTGATGAACCTTCACAAGAACCCTGTTGCCTGGCTGACGATTATGATGGACTTGATCGGAAAGGTGGTCTGTGCAGCTTGCGCCATATTTTTGTTTGATTTGCACCTGAATGATTATGGCACACAATTGCAAGTAACTGATTCACTGTCTCAAAAAAGCTACCATTTTTAGGTCCCAGCTGCACTGCCCACTTGTCCTACTGCAGCTTTTCACGAACTACGGAAATCAGTCACCAGTAAAAGTCAGCACTTCGACTTTAAGGTTTGCGACTCTGGGCTTTTTCTTCCGTCTTTCTTTATTATTCCCAGTTCTCCCTTCAATGGTCTCTCCTCTGCTCTGCATGTCCTCTGTGCCCTACGCTTCTTAAATTCACCACACTCCTCCCTCAGTCCCTCCCCACACCTCTCTGCCTTACTCAGAGCTTTTCTTCATTCTATGATGGAGGGATACGTAGTCTCACTAATGTTCTGCAGGTAAATAATTGTCTGAACGAGTAGACTTTGTAATGTATAATTTGCTCTTCCCCATATGTGTGTATCCAAGCATGCGATTGTTGCCTCAGTTTATTCTAACTGTATTCTCAATAGAAGTTATTAACTGGTGTCACCTATTGCAGACTTCTAGTACTCCCCCAAGAGCTAGATCGAATTGTGTTTTTTAGAACTAAAATGAACTCTATTTGTGCCAGCAAAAAACATGAAAGGACCTGAAAGGTCCAATGGCAGTTTTTCCCAACCCATTTGTCTGTATCACAATCCATACTGGGACAGATATGTACACTCTTAACAAATTATACAAGGCCGACATGCCAAAGTGAGTTATGACCACTTCCTAAAAGGTTTTATCTTTGTGCTGTTGGGGGTGTGCGCCTCCTGACAAAATTCCCTTCTACCCTCAGTTCATGTGCAACACAACAATATTGTCCTAAATGTACTTGGAAGGTTTAACTGATGACCGATAACTCAACAGGAACCCCAATAATATTTTCAGTGTCATCCTTTTGCTAAGCTGCAATCCGACCTTCTTCAGACACCCCCAAAATTGACAGATTCATCACTTCATGTCTGACAGCAGTGGTGGCCAATGCTTCATTATTCACATCAGCTGATTGCACTGTGTAATGGGGGCAACATCTGGTAACACACTACACTGTTAATAGACTAGTACCTAGCTTGAGAGCCGTTGTTGATATATTAGTTCCTCGCTTGAGAATGCACGGTCATGTCTGTGATGCCTGCAAAGCACTTCACTTGTTCCTGTCGAGTATAAAATTCACTACTATGGGAGTTTGTATGTCATTCAAAACCCAGCACCATCTATACCAATGTTGAATACCAAATGTATCCATAAGTTTACCCTGTGAACAGTGGCGGCCGGAAGCAAAACTCAAGTGTGAGGGTAGGGAGGGGGGGAATGGGACGCGGGATTAGAGAAATACTAAGAATAAAAAAACCGTACCTGGTCTGCCGCCAACACTGCCATCCGCCTCAGGGCTCCTCTTCTCTCCTGATGGTGTCTCAGCAGTCCCTGGGACACCAGCACAGGCTCCCCACCTAATCCCGGAGCTGCTCTCAATAGCATGAGAGCAGTGCCCGGATTGGCCGAGTGCCTCGGTTTGCCATTCACACAGGACCCGGGAGTCTATGCTGTTTCTCCAACCCGGCTGAGCAACACAACTGGGTTGGAGAAACCTAAGTGCCCATGACGGTTTGTCCAAACCTTTATGCGAAATTACAGTGCTGCGGTACTTTTTCCATGCTATTATCATGGCCCCGTCCTGACTTGGCTGAGTCTAGCGGGTAAAGAAAAATAAAATTATAATAAATTTGTTTTTATTTTTTGCGCGGGTGCGACACTCCTCTGCCAGAGCGGAGGAGCCGCCGCTGCCTGTAAATCCTTTTTAACTTTAGAAAGCTTTATTGAGCAAAGATAAAAGCATGTAAAACATCATTACAGAAGTAAGTAGTATCGAGATACAAGAGAAATCTGAAAAACACTAATGATTAAACTACAAACCCCAAAAGAGGGGTATATAACTATACCAATAAACTTTTATGGATAATATCAAAAGGGGGAAGGGAGGGAAACAAAAAGAAAGAAGAGGGAAAGAGGCAACAATAAGTTCAAATTCAATACCAATACGTATTAAATAACAAAAAGAGAAAGAAATACAATGAATAATGCTACAAATCAAGGGGAGCGTCTAGAAAGAAATGTGGTTATAGGTAACCATAACAAATCTCTTTTGATTAATAATGGTACAGTTGTAGCATAAGCACGATCAAGTCTGTGGTGATGACATAACAGGTTCCACCAAGCATTATATACAATTGTTGATGTATCTTTCCAGTTAGTAGTGATCATTTGAAAAGAGATTGCTATGAAAAGGTCAATAAATTTACGAACATTTCTTTGAACATTCCAAATAGGGGAAGAACCTCCCAGAAATACGTGTATGATCTCAAAGGGGATGTCAGTGGACAAAATATTAAGTGTAGACCAAATACGGGACCAGAGAGCTTTGACCACAGGGTAGTGAAAAAACATATGAAGAAAGCCACTATGTTCGCATGGGCAGGACCAACATTTTTTGGAGTCTAATAAGACTGAAAAAGAGACGATTGTAAAAAAAAGTAGAAAGTCTGTGTTGTACTAGCAGAGCGGGAAACTGTGTGTATTTTAGACCAAATAGCATCCCAAACAGTCAGGGGAAATTCTTGGGCTAGGTCCACTTCCCATAGGAGTTCTAGCTTGGATTTGGGCCGAGCAGTAGGAGAGTGAGAGAGAAGCTTATAAATGGCCGAAGCTCTAAGGGGAATGGTAAAGTCTGATTGAGAGGAAAGAAAAAGCACAACATCAGAAGGGGGAGTGTTCAAAGGGATAGTGGGAGAGAGTGTGTGTGTAAGTGAAAGAAAATGGGCAGAGTGAGTGTTTGACAGGTTAAACGAGTCTTGTAGATCTTGAAGGGATCTTAAAGAGTTGTCATTGAGCAGGTGATCGTAGGTAATAATGCCTTTATCAATCCATTCCTTCCAAGAAAGTGCTCTGTTTTTAATCTTAAGGAATTTATTGTACCAAATCGGGGTCTGTATGTGAAGGGATGAAGGAGGAAGAAAAGATCGAAAATGTGAAAGCGCGAATGCCTTAGAGTGCTTAAACACAGGGGATATAAATCTATTAGGAGGTTGAGATAAACGGGTAGCTGTGAGGAATGAAAAGGGGGCAAGTTGTGCTAGTTCTATAGGGCTCCAAGCTGTCAGAGAGGACGGAGACGAATCAGTAAGGAAGGGCCAAATCTGTTTAAGTGTAAATGCAGAATGAAAACGGGAAATGTTAGGAAAATTTACACCACCAAGAGTCTTAGGTTGTTGGAGACGAAAAATGGAGATTCTAGCTTTGCAATTGTTCCATAAAAATTTAGTTAGAATACAATTAATGGATTTAAAAAAGTAATGAGGAAGAGAAATATGAGGAAGAGAAATAGGAAGCGTAGAAATTTACAATAGGGAGTAGCATCATTTTAATAGTAGCTAATCTACCCCACCAAGAGAGGAATAGTGGTGTCCAGCGTTCAATGAGTGAAGAGAGTTTTTTAAGTATTTCAGAATGATTGATTTTAATGGTCTCTCTGGTGGTGTTAGCATAGAGAATGCCTAAACATTTAATAAAATCGGGGTTCCATTCAAATCCTGAGCCTTCAAACATATGGGAAAGGCAAAACTTATTAAGGGGGAGGACTTCAGATTTATCTATGTTTAGTTTATAGCTGGAAACCAAGGAATAGTTGTTGAGTAAAGAGAAAAGTGCAGGTAGTGAAGCAGCAGGGTTAGAGATATAAAGCAAAATGTCATCTGCATAAGAAGTGAATTTAATTTCTACATCCTTATAGTGAAATCCGGAATAAGAAGAAGAGTTTTTTATTTTCTCCAGAAAGCAAGGATAAAGAGGAGTGGAGAAAGAGGGCATCCTTGCCTAGTTCCTCTATGAAGGGGAAAATAGTCTGATTGTGCACCATTGACCCAAATAGAAGTTTTAGGTGCGGAGTATAGTAGTTGTTTATACTTAAGAATATGTGGGCTGGAACCATGCCATATAGGCGCTCCAAACATAAAGTCCCAATTGACGCGATCAAAAGCCTTTTCAGTGTCTAGTGTGATGGCGGCAATGGGCGAGTCCATCTTAGAAGCTAGATGTATGATATTAAGAAGGGTTCTTGAGTTATCGGTAATAGACCTACCTGTAACAAAGCCAGATTGATATATATTCACTAATTCAGGAATAACTTTATTAATTTGGATAGCCAACATTTTTGCATATATTTTACAATCTGTGTTTATAAGTGAAATGGGTCTATAATTTTTGCAGAGGGAGGGGTCTTTATCCTTTTTAGGGAGGAGGCAAAGCATTGCCTGCGTGAAGGAACCTTTGGATTCACCAGTAGCAAGGAAATGATTAATTAGAGTAAGTAGGTGAGGTAATAAAACTGATTTAAAGTGAAGAAAGAAGCGCACAGTAAAACCATCCGGGCCAGGAGTTTTATCTTTGGGTAAAAGTGAGAGCGCAGCAGAGATCTCTTTTTCTGAAATGGTAACATCAAGGGACGAAAGATCGACAAGTGCGTTATGGGATTTAGGAATAGAATTAAAGAAAGAGTCAATTTGTTCAGGGGAATGGTTAGATTCAGGTGTGTAAAGGGAGGAATAATAGTTAACAAAACAATCAAGAATCTTAGCATCCGAAGAATGAGAAGTTCCTTGAGAATCTTTAATTACAACAATCTTGGATTTCTGTTTTTTAATTTTAAGATAATTTGCAAGTGATTTACCTGCTTTATTACATCCACCGTATATTTTGGCATTAAATTTAAGAAGGTGGTTGGAGGCGGTGTCCCACAAGTGTTTATTATATTCTATCTTAGCTTTAATAAGGGAGGATAGAGAGCCAGGTGAATTGGTAGTGAAATAGAGGTGTTCAAGATCCTTAATTTGTTTAAGAATGCGGGATGCTTGGTTGAGAGCTTCTTTCTTTTTACGGGAAACAAAATCTATGATATAGCCTCGGGCAGCAGCTTTGAAAGCATCCCAGATGAAGTGAAAACCTGAGGTAGTGTTTAAATTATTGCAAACAAATTCATCCATAAAAGATGTGAAGTGGGTGGTGAAGAGGGGTTCAAGAAGTAAAGAGTTATTAAAACGCCAGCGTCATGAGGCAGGAGTGGGGGAAGGATAGTCCATATCAATGATGACAGGAACGTGGTCTGAGATAAGGATGGAGCCTATTTCAGAATGCGTCATGGATTGAAAAGCATGTTTTGAGAGAAATATGTAGTCGATACGGGAGTATGATGAGTGAACTGGAGAAAAAAAGGAGAATTCAAAGGAATCAGGGTGGGATATTCTCCATGAGTCCACTAGGACTCTAGAGGAGATGGATTTATGAAATGATTTTTGCATTTTATTGGGGATACATCGTGCTTGTGATTTGCGGTCTATAAAGGGATCCATACGTTGAATACAGTCACCACCAACAATCAAATCTTCTGTAACTTGAGAGGAAAGAAGGGAATAAAAATCATTCCAAAAGCATAGATCTACACCATTGGGTCCATAAACATTACAGAAGGAAAGATGAACATTGTTAACGGTCCTATCAATATATAACCACCTACCATTAGAGTCAGAAATTTCATTTTGAACTTGGACAGACAGCGATTTGTGAAATAAAATAACAACACCATTTTTGTTATTGACAGCTGTAGAGCAGAAAGCTTCTCCTACCCAATGTTTACATAGCGAAGACAAGTCCTGCAAGGAAAGATGTGTTTCCTGCAACAAAGCTACTTGACATTTTAGACGAGCCAAATGAGATAAAATACATTGCTTTTTGATAGGGTTTCGGAGACCCTTAACATTCCATGAAATAATGCGAAGGCTGTTCATTAGAGGAGAGGAAGATAGAGTAGAAAAGAAGGCATAAACCGGTTAAGAGAAAAGAGAAAAGAAAATGATGAGTTAGAAAAAGCAGGTAAAGATAGGAAAAAGCACAGTGTAACAGTATGATAAAAAGAAAGCAAGCGTAACCACCACCAATGGAAGGTCCAAGATACGATAGGAAAGCAAAAGGAATAGAAAAGGTAGAGTACTAAGAAGAAAGAAAAAAATGAAGAAGGGTGAATGAAAACACCATTACCAAGGAAAAGGGGGGTGAAGAAAAGCAAGAGAGTGAGGAAATTGGAGAGAGAAAGGGGATCTAGTACTGAAGAGAAAAGAAAGAAAAGAATGAAAGGGGGAAGGAAGGGAGAAGAGATGTAGGGAAAGAGAAGGAAGGGAACAAGTGCTCCCATAATAGTAAAGAAAGAGATGACAGAAAGCCAAGAGGCTTTAGCCATAATGTACATAAAAAGGAGAACAGACAGTAAGAGGGGAGGGGGGGCGGAAAGAAGAAACCAAGAAGGCGCATCACATGAATGGGAGCAAGGCAGAGCCGACAATATACAATGAGGTAACCTGAAGGAGATAAACAGACTTAGACAAGGTAACAAAAACAAGCGTAACTGGTATAAACGCAAAATATAAAAAGGACGTTGTAAAAAGGGAGCTTACCAGGATAAATGGAGAGACATCAACGGGGTGTGGGAGTCATACAAAAACAAGAGGTAAACACTGGAATCAATACACTTCAATAACAGATGGATCTGAAACAAACAAGAAGACAAGAAACAGTGAGCCACAATACAAGATGGAAACAAAACAAAATAGAAAAAAACCAAGGGGTAAAACAGAAGGGAATCTTAAACATCTTAAAGGAAAAAAAAATTGTTAGCGGTTGTTCAGTTCCATCTGCTCTTCCCGATGAGTGTGGATAAATTTACGGAGGTCAGCAGGATCCTCGAAAGAAAAAGACTTGTCTTTTTAAGTCACTTTGAAGAAGCAAGGATGTATGAGACCATAACGGGCGTTCATCGACTTCAAAGCTGGCCTGAGATCCAAAAATTCTTTACGTCTAGTGGCAGTTGATTTGGAGACATCTTGGCTGAAGAAAATTTTATATCCTGACCAGAACATTTGTTTGTGCTGTTTGGCTGCAGATAGGATGGACATTAAGTTGGAATACAGCAAAAAATATGCTATGATACCTCTTGGTTTGGCAGCTGAGGATGGATGTATGACATTACAACGCATGCTTTTACCATGCATGCCTTTACATCGCAGTTTTTACAACACATGCTGTTACAACGCATAGCGCTAAGGGGTGCTGGATAGTGAATAGTTAAATTTACTATTCCAACTCCAGTCCCTGTGGATAGTAGGGAAGGTGTTGGATAGTAAATTAAATCTATTCCCTATCCTAGAGCGCCCCCCAGCGCAATGTGTTGTAATGACATGCGTTGTAATAGTTGCGTCGTAAAGGCACTGTGTGGTAAAAGTTGCGTTCTAAAGGATGTTCCCCGCTGAGGATGCATTATGATGGCCCAGTCTGTGAGCTCTTTGGTTGTTGAAGTCAGCAGTTTTGGGGAGTCCGGCGATCAGTAAGACCTGGGTTTTCAGAAAGAGAATCAAGTCGGACCCCTCTGAGCTTTCAGGAATACCATAAATTCGCAGGTTGTTGCGGTGATTACGATTTTCCAAATCCTCTGTGGATTTCTTCAGTAGGGTGACTTCCTTAGTGAGGGCATCAACTTTCGCCACCACATCTTGAGCATCACTTACTGTTTGTTCAACATCTGTTAAACGTGCATCCAGACCGGAACATTTTTCCTCTATTCTTTGAAGAGTTGTAGTAGTGTCCGAGATAAATGGACGAATAAGGTGCAGTTCATCCATTATATCCTCTAGCGTAATAGGGAGAGGGGACTTGGTTGGAGAGGAAGAGTCTTTTTTTAGGCGCTTAGCATTAGTTGAAGAGTCTTTGCGCCCTCCAGCAGCAGTTCCGGAGCTACCATGAGCTTTATTTGACTGTGTAGGATCCATTGTGAAGAAGTAGTATGCAGCGCAAGGAAGAAAAGAGGCACTGAAAACAAGCAATGTGTAGGCGTCTGTCAAGGAATGTGAAATTAGAAGTAGATAATGTTGAAAAATTCACAAAAAGCAGAAAAAAAAAGTATCCTTAGAGTACATACAGTGAATGAATAGATAGTGCGTATAAAACAAGGCAAAGATCATCAGTTTGGGAAGGCTACACACTGAAATTCATTAAAAAAAAGTGCTGCACCATCTTACCTGAGCAAAGACACAGCTGAAAAATAAATTGACAAGTTGAAAATTGTAGGTGAATGAAGAGAAAAGTGGTACAGTCAATGGCTGGGATCAGCTGTGTGCCTTCAGGAAGGAAAATGTTAATGCGTCACATGCATGTTGCGCAGAATTACGTAGAAGCCATTGAATACAGAGAAATGCATGCCTTTTATATGGAAGAAGTAGCTGCGTAGCAAAGAAAGGCCATAAAAGTACTTGAGAGATGAAATGGAAACAATTTCTTTAACTGCATGAAGAAAAATTAAGAAAAAAGGCTCAGTTTTGAGGAGAAGAGTCTTTTTCGCGCCGACATAATATACAAAATGGCGGCCGCGAGGTGCCCTCAGGGTGAAAGGGAAACTAGCGTGAGGAAGAAAAACGCACCTTCCCTCAGGCACCGTCAGCCGCGAAGCACACCAAAATGAGCCGGGTAGCTTCTGACTTCATTTTATCTAGGAGGAGGCTGGAGTCGGGCTGTTTGTCAGGACCTCCTTGAAAGGGAAAGTGCCGGCGCCGCGGAGCTCCTCTAGGACGCGGCCATCTTGCCGCCGCCGTCGCGCGCTCCTTGCCTGTGAATCCTTGAAACAGTCATAGGTTTGTAGTGTACTGCTCAGCCAGGATGTGTGACGTGTAGAGAATGTGGAGTGTTAGAATGTTGGTTGGATGTCATCAGTTGCTGAATGGGCTGAGCAGAACGCAGACCGCTCCTGGTGGGGCTCTCCTTCATCTTGAATACAACTAAAATAAATACATCATTTAAATCACAAAGAATGGACTTATTGTTGTTCATTACATTGGCGACGATTCGGAAACGCCCTGCGCGTCAACTTTCAAGCTACCTCATCATTCAAGATTTAAATTCTTCAGCAACTCATCTTTATGGCACCATGAGCCCCACCAGTGACCTATCACCGGTCGCCCTAAACTTCAATTGTGCCATTTACCATCGGCAGATTACTCAATTCACGGACAACTGTGAACTGCCTTCATGCTAGCACCTGCCTTCATCCGTGTTCCTGTGACACAGATCGCCCTGCACCACAGATGTCAGCTGCATCGCGTGACAGCCGCCTTGCCTTCTCTTCAAAATACTCAAGGCATCATTTTCAAATTACCGGCAGCCTAAGAACATTTTACTCATTGCTGACAACCTACAGCGCACGAGTCTAGTATCGGTCTTAAAGGTAGGGGCAGCCCCTGTATGAACACCACAGCAGGTGAGCCCGTCTTATTTACTACGTGTACCAGAGGAGAGCACTTTATATTCTGTACTGTTGCACCCTTCGTGGTCCGGTACATAGCGGTGTCATTTTATTTCATTTTTATTCTTTCTATACTTGCACTACCTGACAGTTAAACCGCTTTGCCAAATTCAAAATGCGCTCGAGCTTCACACAGAGCGCATGCACTCAGCGCACGCCACCTCACCTGTTTCATGCGCCACCGTGTCACCGTCATCTTCTTCTATGACGTGAGTCAGCCTTCTACCACCTCCAGAATCCTTGGAGCACGCGGACACCGAGAGCCACTCAGTATTTCTCACGTCGACGTGCAGCCATTTTAGATTGGCATTTTTCATCGTTTCATGTCCGGTCATCTTTCATCTCTACATCATCTCAACTTCCTCAATACAGCGATAGGCACGCATTGTTATTAATTAGCCTATTGCATCTCAGCATTTTTCAACAGCGATAGGCACGCTTTATTATAAATTTGTCTATTGCATATTAGCATTTACAACAGCGATAGGCACGCTTTGTTTTATACTTGCCCATCGCATTTCAGCATGAGTATTACAGCGATGAGCACACCCTCACTACTTCTCCATTTTAAGACAAGCCATCTCATTTGGTAACTTTTCATATCACTTCGGTCTTTTGTTTCTCCAAATACAGTACTTTATTTTTTCAACACTGCCATCTAGCGGTTACTTTTCACCACTGCACCTTCACAAGAATAACAGTTTTTCAGCGATTTAATGCAGTCTTTCCAGTGTTTCATTTCTCAGACCACGGTGACCACTTTATTTATTTTTTTTTTTTTTTTTTTTTAGCGCAATTACTTTTTAGCAGAGTGTCATCATGTCATTATGGACCATGTCCTTTTCATCTTGCTGTGTTACTTGTCATCCATGACTAAAATGTTTACTATTACTTTGTACATTGCATTTTCAATTGTGCAACTTCACAATGGGTTCCTTCATTACAGTTGTGTGAATTCCCATCTTTGCAATTCATGCACGCATTTTGAATGTACACCACTGACAGTACTTTGCATGATTAGTTTATTGTATGTCTATCTTTATTTTTCGCTTCGTTGTATAGCTTACCTCCACTTCTAATGCCCATGTTGCATTTGACATTTTTGTTTCATACCGTGTGGTTACCTTCCACACCTTCCACTCTACTTTAGGGAAATTTTCACTTCACATTTTTGTTTCATACAGTGTGGTTACCTTCCACATATTCCACTCTATTTGAGGGAAATTTTCTTTGTTTCATGTGGTCATACTCCACATCCACATTCAGTTTCAGGCAATACATTTTGCCGTGTGCTATTCATGCACACCTTGCACGTCACGTTTCAGTGCTTATTTACTAAACACAACTTTTCGTTGCGTTTTCTCACAGTACCTCGCAATACCCATTTCACACTCCCTTTGCTTGTGATTTAATACAGTTTGTTTTTCACCTTACATCGTTTCATGTTTGTGATTATAACTGTTTTGTGGATTCACTTTTTCAAGAATCCACCCAGGTGTATCTCACACACCTTCTTACATCTTTTCTTTCCATTTTTCTCCTGCATTCACTTCTCATTTTCTCACCACCTCCACGCTGGTCTGGCCAACCAGTGTGCTCTGATGGTGATTACTATGTCTATTCTTCATTATTCATTTCTTTGCGTCACCATTGTTGCGCAAATCTCATTTTTCTTCTTGCTTTTCTTTACATCACTCTTTCATTTACCATGCAACACTTGCATCTTATTCACATCTGTTTTCTCTCTATAAGGGGGAAGAAGGGTTGGTTTTGTTTCTTAATTCATGCTCATTCATTCATATGTTTTGAAACTCTTCACCTTAAAAAGGTAATCATCATTCCATCCCTTCAAGATGTTTAATTTTTAAAATTTTGCTTGTAACTTATTGTACCAAGTTCTCCCTTCTCATTGTAAAGAAGGGAGAAGATGTAGTGTACTGCTCAGCCAGGATGTGTGACGTGTAGAGAATGTGGAGTGTTAGAATGTTGGTTGGATGTCATCAGTTGCTGAATGGGCTGAGCAGAACGCAGACCGCTCCTGGTGGGGCTCTCCTTCATCTTGAATACAACTAAAATAAATACATCATTTAAATCACAAAGAATGGACTTATTGTTGTTCATTACAAGGTTGCACCTTTATAGTTTATTTTTAAGGGGTGCAAGTGCATATTACTCCAAGCACCTCTTAATTAGAATGGTCTCTGGCTTTTAAGGCAGTGCCATGTTTTGAGAAGTTGTGGAAACCGTTGAAGTGCTAAAGGTGAACAATGACCAGAGATAGTTTATTCTGTCAAATGCACTAAACAAATGTAGTTACTCATTCACTCGCTTTAGCAAGAAAATCAGGGCCAGGCAGAGTTGTGTGGTGCAGTTTACAATAAATGGCTGGGGTAAGTTGCCTTTACCTCCCATGTGTGATCATATGAAGGGCATTCAAACATATGTGTGCAAATGTCAGGCGCCCCAAAATTGATTTGAACAGTGCTAACCATTATTTTGCGCCAGGAAGTAAATGGGAAGGTCCGCATTGAATTGATGATTGCCCAAACGTGTATGCCCAAACGCCAAACACCCATAGACCTAACTTTGAGTCATTGGTTTGGTGCACAGATGTCAGGGGGCAAAGGACTCATTCTCTAACCGTATTTAAGAAGGTAAGTTACACTGCAAACAATGACAGATCCGGATTCACAGAAATGGGTAGGAGGACATTTAGCTGCAAGTAACATGGTGCAGACCTATCCAACACCGCAAAGTATATTACAAGACCGAAGTACTTTCTTAACTTGCTACTTTTATTACAGCAGCCATGAATCACAGCAAACTACACTTCCCAGCAAACCCTCGGTCACAAATTACAAGTTAAGAAAAAGTGAAAGCACCAACCAGTCATGAGCTTAGTGTATATATAGAAGTCACCAATAAACAGCCTCTTTTCTTGCTGCTGTGCCATGAGTTAAGTACAGCACAACACTCCTTTTTCTATACTACTGTCAGAAATGTGTTTGAAATGTTCATGTATCATAGTGTAATAGAGTCAATTGGGCCTTGTTTTCCCCAGTTGTGCTTCATTTGTCATTTGTGATGTTTCTATATATTCTTATAGCTCTTTGGTCAATGCTTTCCTTTTTCTGCTACTTTGGATTCCATTACCAGCACACTATATTTGATGCTTTTGCATGACATGGACACAAAAATGACAAACATGCATACGATAGCATAGATTCAACACTGGAGCAATTTACTCGTTATGGGATGCATGCATGTATGACTTGCACCTGGGACACCTGTGCGTTCCTTTCTGAGAAGGCAGTGCTGAAAATATACGAAGGGGGAATGGATGATAGTATTATTCATGTAGATGTCAGATGGTCTGATGCATGGCATAAACAGTACACATGAAAATGACAGCTTACATGAGTATGGCCCTTCTGATTTTTAAACCTAGAGTTGTAATATATAGACAGTTGGTAATACAGCTGTTTTTCATTCAAATTTGAGATAATGATAACACTAGGTATGGAGGGCCTGGCATTTTTCCTATGATTCTGAATTTGAAGAGGAAGAATTAATAAAACATAATCTATATTCTTTCCTCAATAGTTCTGTTTTGAAGTTCATGCCTTGAGATATTGGCTCCTGGGCCAGTGCAGTTACTGGAAACCTGACTTCGACTGCTGATGGTAGCAGGCTGTGCTTACCCCATTCTGAAGGTGCACACTGTTTTGGATGTCTGTCTTTGTAGCAAGAGAAATTGACACTTCATCCAAAAGGGATAATGTTCTTTAAATCTAAAACTATTAATTCTGTTCTCATAAGGTCCAGGAACCTGCTATACAATGGATTTCTGACTTTGTCAGTAGTGTGATTAGTTATTTTCAAGCGCCAGAAGATGATGACATTCCCAGGCAATAGTTTGGCCTTCACCTCGGGAGGTACAATGGAAGAAGAAGAAATTACTCATTTTGTTTTTAACGAATGCACAAAAGGCTGATAATCATAATTATGACACCACTGACTATGAAAATGGTAACTGAGATAATTCCAGTACTATCGGTATTGTGATTAGCAGTTCTCAACTACCCAAAAACATTGACAGTTAATCCTTTGACCCTCTTGTCTGGTGGTGGGATGTAAGAAATAACCTAATGTTGTTATGGAGAACGCACAAAAGTATTGTTATGATAATTATATTACCGATTCTGACAACGATAATGGAATGATTCCAATACTTTCTTATTTGCTCCTGATCTGTCTAAACGACAAGATTCCCTTTGCATCTGTCTCTAAAGATAGGACTGCACCAAAACTAGTGTCAGTCATTCTAGTTGTCAATGGTAACGCTATGTTTGTTCCATCTCATTCAGCACCTCAGTTCCACAGCTACCCCTGTATTAGATCCTAGAATGGTTACCGTTTCCATCCAAGTTGAGGGGATCACTTGTAGCCTAAAGGCTAAGGTGTACGACTCACAGGTTGAAGGTTAAGGGGTCTTGCGTGTATCTGCCTCATTGCAAAGAGTTTCAAGGTTTGATGAAACATGCAAAATTTGATTAATTTCTTTAATCCAAAGAATAATTGGAGAGGCCCTGGCTCTCCTGCTAGAACAAGCTTAAAATGGGGTGGATCTACTTACTGAGATTCTATAACTCGCAGAAACAAGTTAAGGGTACAATGTGGCTTTTTGCCCGAAATACGAATAGGGCCTTCTTTAGTGTTTTTTGGAAGGGATACTCCGTTTCAAATGTGGTGGATGTCCCATCAAGTGCAACAAGACCCAATAAGTGCATTACAGCCTATTGTAAAATTTGCGGCTAAGATATCTGTCACATTTTGAAAAAATATCCTGTCCTGTTCTTGCTTAAGATTTATTACAAACTGTGTGAACTTGCTATTCATTTTGTGTAGAAGAATCAGAGCTCACGTCACTCAGGCAACTGGCCAAAATAGTAGGGCATTTGTATTGTTTATTTTAAGACACATTTCCATGACCTCTTCATTACCATGCACACTAATGTCTCAAGATAAGAATTTACAGAAAGGTCTCTCAATAGAGGCAAAGTACCCTAAGACAATAGATCGCATGGTGACAAGACTGTTTAGTTTCTTGCAATGGTTGTACCATCTGCGCCAGTAATCATCTTATGAGATTTGGCCTGTAAGGAAATTGTCGAGGCAAATGAATTGTTTAGATCTTTTGCAGGCTCCTTTGCCATTCAATTTTACCAAGATCAAGGCATGTTTCACTGAACTTTGGCGGATAGACAACTTTTCGGTGTATACTCCATCTTGGAAAAGCTATGTCCATACCACTGGTAGAGTGGGCAAAGGCATTTTGGAAGTTCTGCACTCATAAAAAAATGCAATTAGGCCGTAATTTCTTCCTTGTATTTGCACATTGGCAGGTTGGCCCCCCAGGTACCGTTATTTTTTTCAAAACAATTGTTATTGAGTTTTCCAATACATCTTACATTAACATAGTTATATCACCTGGCATGCTTTACATAATTTCACAGAGTAAGTTTACCAGTCCACCAGGGGCGTAATGAGGTATATGTTTAGTGAGATTAGTTATTGGTTTCCATGTTGTGAGCATCGTGGTGTCTCTTACTAAAGCTAATATATAGGAGTCACATGTTTTATTTGGCGTCCGGTACCTGAAACTACCGGCGTGGGTAACAAACTGCTCCAGGTACTGTCATGATAGGAGAATTAATCTAAAGACAGAATCCTCACTGGGGCCTGTTGTTGATAGATCTCATGTTTGAACTGACAATTGCACCACATTTTCTGTATTTTCTTACTGTAGCCATTAACATATTCTTGCAAAATTGATCAAATTTACGCTTTTCCTCCTCTTGTTGTGATCTCCAGGTGCCTGGCTCAGATTCTTAGACAGAAGGTCTTGGTGGTTCCAATTTTCCCCCTCTGGAAGGCTTATGCTTGGTTCCAACCTAGCCACAAATGGCCATAGATATTCATGTTGCTTCTATTTTATCTTCTCCTCCTTTAAGATCAGTCTGATCCTATTGGCCAACCTACAGCTAATGGCTGCAAAACTTTCTGATACTCTAGGTCTCAGAAGGGTATTTTACCTATCTCTGCTATCCTCATAAATCATTCTGAGCCCCTAGTCCCATCAAACCTTATATGAAAGTTCGGCAAGCATGGTCTTGGTCAGTGTGTGGAAAGGAATCACAAACTAATTTTAGCAAATGGCTCATCAGTTTAGAATTTTGCCTTATTGGCATCTCAGGGTAAGTGTTTCTTGACTAATAATGGTTACAGATCAGCTATTGTGCTGGCCCTGAGCTTTTGGAGAACAAACTCACAGGGGAGCATTCTGGGGAGAATTCTTTAATCTGTTATTTGCTATTTGATATCAGATGTGCCACCCTCTAAACTATGTTGTTCCTCAACATGTGATGATAAGCTAATTCTACAATTGTTCCAAATGTGTCCTGCCATTGACTCCTTTTCATTGCAAAACTAACTTCACTAATTTGTTTGTTTTTCTTTTGAAAGGTTTTTTAATGATAGGGCTCCAGAAGTTTGTACACTACATTATACTCCTTCAGCGATATTCTTTTCTATTATTAGATGTATGAAGAATTCCTCTATTATTGTTGAGTATCCTTATCCAAAGTTCTGTGTAGCCACAAATGAAATGAATGAAATACTACTGAATTAAGAACGTCTTCTCCTCATTTGTTGGTCTTTCTAAAAAATCCCTGCTCCTGTATCTTCTCCTACTTTAGCCGGATAGGCTAAGGATATGTCTTTGGCGGAAAAAGATGCAAAAACCTTTGGGGCTTATTCCACTAGAGGAGGTATGGCTTCAAGAGGCTTTTTGGCTGAAACAAGGTTAAATGCCATACTATGTTCTCCTGATTTTTTTGTGCAGATTTATATAGTATGAACTCGACCCGAAGGTATTGGAGCGATTTACACGAGCACCAGTTACGCTACACAAGGACACATTAATTTTTTTGGTAAGCACTGGGAGATTAAGTGATTTGCCCAGAATCACAGTATGCGGAGTCAACCCCGTGGCTTGAACCTTGGTTTCCCAGCTCCACAGTCGGCAGTATAGCCGTAAGACCACATCCTCTGGTTGGTCTTATGGTTATGATTGGTACGGAGTATCAACATTCACGATGTTTCATTGCAAACCAGTGGCTCATGCCTATTTGGTAGTAATAAATGTAATTTAAACAAAAATAATATGAGTCTCTGGTCTAGTAATAAAATGGAGGAATATATTATCCCTCCACTATCTGTATCTTGTCAGATGTTTTGGTTCCCTCACATTCAAATGTCTATACTACCACTGTTCTTGATTCTTTATTTCAGCTTTAATTTTTACAAGTCCTGATTCTTCCTAAGACTTCATCTGAACAGGGCACATATGAAGCTCAAGTGTCCAGGCATCTGGATATTCGTAACAAATCATCTGGTATTTCTTTCTTTATTTATTTATTTCTGCATTTGTAGAGCGCCTGGTTACACCAACTGGTGTGTCCCCGCGTTGTTAATACCGCTTATCCTCCTTTAGGACTTTGTATCTTCAGTTTAAGTTTTATTCTTGTGTGTACAACCACGTTTTTAATTTTTTTCAGAAGAGTTTCCGATGGTTCCTCCCTAAGGGTCAGGGGAAAGGAGTTCCAGCTTTTTGCTGCCAGATAGCCGAAGGAGCGTGCTCCCACTCGTGCCCTCCTAATTCTCGGTACTTTCACCAGATGTGTCCCTGTGGATCTCAATTGTCTTCCTGTCTCGTAAGGAGTCATCAGGTAATTAAGGTACAGTGGACACCTCCCACTCAAGATTCGATGCCCAGTGCCCAGGGCCTTAAATGTGATTTGTTTCTGGATCGGTAACCAATGCAAGGATTTTAGTGCATTCTTTGAGGATGCTCTCTTTGGCAGATTTAGAACAAGATGTTCTGCTGCATTCTGGACAGATTTCAGCTTTTGGAGCCCTTTTTGTTTGAACCAAGGTACAGCAAGTTTCCATAATCTAGCCTGGAAGTGACTAGTGCATGAGTCAAGGGGCCAGATGTAGGTAACTTCAATTTACCGACTCATAAATACCGAATTTTACAGATTCGGTATTTATGAATCGGTAAATTTGAAGGTGGGAGATGTAGGTCATTTTTAAATTTGATTTACCGAATCGGTAACATTCCGTATTTACCAATTCGGTAAATACCGAATCGGTATTTCCCATTGATTCCTATGGGCTGTGAAGCCCATAGGAATCAATGGGAAATACCGATTCGGTATTTACCAAATCGGTAAGTACCGAATCCTGCAAGGGTGCAGGGGGTGTCACTTTGACACCCTCTAGCACCCCAAGTACAGGCAGGTGTGACATGTGGTACACGTAAATGCCCTAAGGGCATGTCTGTGTGTCACATGGCACAGGTGTGCATGCACAGATGTGCATGCACACCTGAATTCGGTATTTTACCACCCAATAGGATTGGGTGGTAAAATACCGACTCTTAAGGGCCTGTGGCACTCTTAGGAGTGTCACCTACATGTGGATTTACCGAATCAGTAAAATTACCGATTCGGTATTTTACAGAATCGGTAAATTTACCGATTCGGTAAATTTACCGAATCTGTAAAATAATGGCCCCTACATGTCAAACACCAAATACCGGTCCGTTACCGACCGGTATTTGCTCTCCTACATCTGGCCCAAGGTCTTTCTTGCCGCCAGGATGTCTAGGGTATTCCTCAATATTCTCAGGATTCCAAAACATCTACCTGCAACCCTTTTGATTTGGGTCTCAAAAGATAGTCTATCGTCAATCCATATCCACAGGTTCTTCACCTTCGTCTTTGGGGTTGGAATCTGATCTAAGTTTACTGGCCACCAAGCTGATGACCAGATAGATGGTGTATTTCCGACTATCAATAATTCCGTCTTGTTTCAATTGAGCGTTAGACAGTTATCTGTCATCCAGCCTGCTAATTCTTTTAGGTAGTTTGTAAAACTACTGGCCGCTAGAGCAGATTTTTGTGTTAAAGTGACCACAAGCTGTGTGTCATCTGCCTATGACACTATTGTCACGCCATGTTTCTCCACTATTTCGGCCAAAGGGGCAACATAAATTAAACAGCGTTGGGCTCAATATTGAACCCTGTGGAATTCCTTGTTCCAGTTTGATGTGTTTGGAGGTGTATATGGCTTGTGATACCTGAAAGCTTCGCCCATGCAGATAGGAAGTAATCCATTTCAGGGCTGTGCTATCCACACCCCCCTTCTGAGTCAATGTACTAGCACCTCATGTGACACTGTGTCGAATGCTGCGCTGTGGTCTAAAAGAACAAGCGAAGTTGTCAGACCTTCGTCCACTCTCTTCCGTACTGACTCTGTGGCATAGAGCAGTGCTGTCTCCGTTGAATAGGATGATCTAAAACCTGATTGTGTTGGATGCAGTAGGTCATGTGCCTTAATGTGAGCCCCTAACTATATATTGGCCACTTTTTCCGCTATTTTTGCGAAATAAGGGAGAAGTGAGACTGGACACAGATTTTCCATTATGTTTCCATCCGCTGTCTGGTTTTTTTTTAGTGGGCAAACAATGGCTTGTTTCCATGAGGCAGGTACCTTCCCTCCTTTGAAGGACATTTCTAGTAGCTGCTGGATATGGGGTAGTAATGTACTTAGTCTGGCACAGACTACCTTCGGTGCAGCTGGGTCAAGTGGTAATCCCAATTTTATGCAGTACTAAGAGAAGAGGAGCGTTGAACCATATTTACTTTTTCTTTAGGAATAATGGGGGTACTACTGCTAGGGTCAAGCATAACACCTAAGTATCCCTGGGGAAACCAGCTTATTAGGCTGTCTCCCTTCTCAGAGACGTATATTTTCCCTGAAACATAACACCGCTCATACCCAATGAGCCCATTGAAATAACCTTGCAGCGGTATTGGCTCCCCCCATATGCTAGCGGCTTTATAGCAGGTTTACACAAGGTATTTCTGTGTGTCAGTTTGTTGTGAAATAAGTATTTAGAGATTATCGTAATGTTTGCACCAGTATCAAAGAGGACCTTGGTATGTTCCCCTTCTACAAGAATAGTATCAACAGGACATGTTCTGGACTTGATCTCCAAAATATCAACTTGAATAACAATTTGTCCACAAACAAAATCCTCTTCTAAAACATTCTCAGCATCAATGCATTTCACTTTTGCGGAGGATGTTACAGCTCTACCTTTTCACACAATAGCAAAATGCCCCTTTCTTTTGCACTTGGAACATCTGTATTTCAACGCAGGGCAATTCTTATCATTACTGAAGTGCCCAGGCTTATCACACCTGTAACATCTTCTTATGATGGGTTTGTATTTTACTTCACCTCCTTCTACTTTTACCACAGGTTTCTTAATATCAGCCTTAATTACTTGTACAACAGGTTGCCTATCTTTCTTACCTATCTAATTTCAACACACTTCAAAGAGTGTTCAACTCTCTTTGCAACTTGTAGCACTTCATCGAGAGATGGCTCATCTCGCATCCATAATTCTTCTCTTACCTTTTCAATATTGAATCCAACCATAAATTGGTCCCTAATCCTCTCATCCAACAAATTGGCAAATATGCAAGAGGATGCAAGTTTTCTCAGGTGAGTAACATAACTCTCGACTGTCTCTCCCTCAGCTTGTAGTCTTTTGGCGAAATGATACCTTTCTAATAAACTACTGACCTTGGTAAGAAAGTGTTTGTCCAATTTTTAAATGCAAACTTTGAATTCATTAAGACTTTGATACTCAGTTTCATTCACCTCAGGTAGATGATCATAGACCTCCTGGCCCACAGACCCCAAACAGTGCAGTAGGAGTGAAGACCTTCGTTCAGCACTTGGTGATGAACCACAAACCTTTGCATAACGTCAAAGAATTTCTTCCATTTTTGCCACTTTACGGGAGGTTCTCCAGGTGACACTAAGAAGAAAGGAGGAGCTGTGACATTCTGCATTACGTAAAACTAGAAACACTGGGCACACTTTAAAGGTGAAAATTTAGCAATTTGTATTAAGCAGCGTTAAATTATAAAATTACTATACAAGGGTTTACACCAGTATAAGCCTTCCTTTTTAACATATCTAAGTTGTAGAAGAGTATGAAAAATTAGAAGCTAGTCAAACTGTGCTCATGAAAAATTTGAAGTCAGTCAAACTGTGCTCATCAGCATGAATGATGAACAAGCTGTGGTCATCAACGTGAATGATAAGCATTAAATGTAATAAGTTGTGCCCATCAGCGTGAAACATGTATGTAAAAAGGTTAAAGTTGTAAGCAAAGACATACCATTGCCCTTTGTAAAGCTGTGCTCATCAGCGTGAGCGATGAGTAACCCTGGGCGTAGGACTACGCTACGCTCGCGGAGCATGTGTAGTTTGCGCAACTACGCGCTAAGCGTATTGTACGTAGCACAGTGCAAAAACGCGTAGAGTAGCGGGTATTTTTTGCTTGCTCGCGGTTCTCAACGTCAAGTTGGCGACCACAAGCGAGCAAAATATTATCCTGGCAAGACTTGTTTCTCGTTCGCGATGATCAACATCAAGTTGCCTATCCCGAGCATGAAAAATAAACCTCCAGGCGAGATTCTCAACGAGGGGAGGTCAGGTTTCTCATTGTGAGTGGTCGCGTATGCTCGCGACCGCTCGCGATGAGAAACTACCAGTCCGCATTGAGAAAGCTGCCGCTCGAGTACAAATCTACTCGAGCGGCAGAAAACAACTGCTTGCAATATGCAAGATGTGGTTTGCAATGATTGCACAGTGCGGACAAGCATCTGGCACTGTGCAATCAGTGCAAACAGCATTTTCCCAACCGCAATATGCTGTTCGCGTAGCTATGCGGAGTGCGAAGTGCACTTCGCGAAGCTACGTGTAGCACTACTACACAAACTACGCCCAGGGTTAGCGATGAGCCTTTAACAATTCGCTGTGCTCACCAGCGTGAATGACGATCATAACATACAATAAGCTGTGCTCATCAGCACAAAACTTGAATACAAATAATCAAAACTTCATTCAGAGATGTAACTTTATAGGTGTGCTCATCTGCATGAATGATGAGTGTTCAACAATAAGTTGTGCCAATCAGCGTGAAGCATGAATGACACATAAATAGCTGAAGCTGTATCCAGAGTTGTGACTTTATAGCTGTGCTCATCAGCGTGAAAGATGAGCGTTTAACAAAAAGCTGATTGGCACAGAAGAAACATCCTTCCACCTTTAGGCGAAGTAGATTTACATACAAAGTGTGTGCATCACTGGAGCTGTGTGCAAAGAGCGTGGATGGCGTCCTGCGAGAAGAAGTTCTCCGATGAGTGTGTTGCCAGGCAACCGCTTTAACAACAGGAGTGGAGTCAACCAAAAGATGGCCGCTGGGAGGGCCACACAAGGTTAAAGCGTGATTGCATCACTGCAATCCAATTCCAAAGAGAAATAGACCTGCACGCGAAGTGAGGGCGCGGAGCTGGAGTTGAAATTGCAGAAGACAACAGCCGGCACACGAACGTGAGCAGGAAGCGCGAGTACAGAGTTGGGAGTGGAATGTTGCTTCTTGAAGGAAAACAATAGCCAGCACATGCGCGTGAGCAGGCAGCGCGAGTATAGAAATGCGAGTGGAATGTTGCTTCTACCTTCTTACATGCCGACTCTGTAAAGCACAATAAAATGATACACACTAACGGATCCTGAGTGTAGCAAACGGGGCTTACAGGCGTACGCACTAAAGAAGCCACAGTAATGTTAGTGAACCACACAACGTTGATCCTGAGTGTACCAAACAGGGCTCACAGGAGTGCATAATGGGTGTCAGTTTAAGAAGTTCCGGATATTGGACCCAGACGATTTCCTCACAGAAAAGCAGAAGCGTAGGTTGGGAGGAGAATTTACACCCCCCATAAAAGTAATATAAAACACAGTACCTTGGAGTAGGAAGCTTCAAAAGCTTCAAACGGAATGAAGTGTAAATTGTAAAAGTAGGAGCCTGTGGAGATCTTCTTGCCAACTTGAGAGCTGCCGACTACGCCAGTGTAAGATCCGTAAATACAGGGAGAAAGGTAACGCAAGGCAGATTGAAAATATAAGTTGCAGGTTTATTCCAAAGGAAGAAGATCCCATTCAGGCAAGGCAAAGGTACATCATCTCTCTCATGTTACATTTCAAATCATCACATTCCAACTAACAGTAACCCAGCTGTCACACTAGACTTACACCAGGGTATTATGCCATACATTCCCTAGCAAGCATGGCATCAGTGGAGATGTTACAGAGACAAGCAGATTTCACAATTTGCCTATGTGTCTTCGGTAAAATCAAGACTTCTCTTCACTGTTCTAGATCTGTAAATCTGTATTCCCTGCTGCTCCTTTCCCTATCAGAGCTGCCTTTCCACACAACTGGGGTTGGGGTCTGTGGGTTGATTACGGGTAGTGTATAACCCGGAAAACGAAAGAAAATGTTTCACCCTCCCCCCGCCACCATACACACACACGCCCTCGCACATACACACACAGACACACACACAGTGAGGTGGGGGAAACCTGGGATAGAAAGCATAACACGGTTGTGGGTGTTACAAAGTTGCACATATTTGATTATTCCAAACACCATCAATGCGTTTTCCCACGCTCACAGTTCTTCTAAATGTATGCCGACCATAACCGAGGTTAGGTGGTGCAATGAGAATTAGAATGTTCTCTAAATCCCATCCCTTGCCCCAGTTTTTCAACGTGTGTAGAGGAAGAACTTTCTTCATTCCAAAAGATTTTTTTAATCTCTAGTTATGACTAGTTAGGAATATGAATGGGATGTATTGCAGCTGGTAAATACCATTCCCCTTAAACCCCTGACTGTCCAAAAAGCAAATCTTCATGTAGATGAATGTATAAATGTCTAAAACGAATAACAGCCTGCACAGACTTTGCAGTGCTGATATTTTGATAACAAAAAACAGTCAATGTTCTGCTGTGACATGGAACCATTTAAATGTAAATCCTTCGAAACTATGCTATATGCTTTCAAACAAAGCCGATTGTTAACATGAATTTGTTTCTCCTATTTACGTCTCCACTGCAGGTTTGCAGTTCTGTAATAACTTATGTTGCTATTACTTAATTCAAAGGTACTAACGTTAGTGACTTCTGGTGGGCGAAGAGCCAACTCAACCCCTCCCAGATTCCTACTGATGACCTGCATTTGACACACATAAATACAAGCAGCAGGCAGGTCACTCCCTGACTCCTTGAGCAATCTTGCTGGCTCAGTCCTGTGTATTAGCAAACATATGTTCTGAAGTAGCTGCACCCTGGCCTGTTGTCCAGCTTGGTTTATTGTAAACCGACATGCCTCGCTCACTTGTATTCTTCTGAACTGAATTAATCCTGTGTGATATTGGACAGCAGGTTTAAGCTATTTATGCTCAACCTTTGACTTTGAACTAACCTATTGATGAATGTCACAATATGTACTTGTCCAACGCGGGTATAGTCAGTTTTGGACTTAAAACACTCTTACAATTCTTTAGGCTGACCTGGGGTGGGGTGTGGTTGGTGTGTTCAGTTGTGAGACCCCTGCCCTCCTGACAGCAGACAGCACCACTAGGTAGACTGACAGAACACAGAATTTATTCTGGACAGCAGTTTGGAACTCATAAGTAACATTGGTTTCTGTTTGCAGTTTTTCATTCACTTTCCTTTTTTTGGCTTTCATCCACCCGACCCATTGTTAGTTAGTGATTTTTAGACGTTTTATATAATAAACGGCTTTTGGTAATTGGTAGCTGGCTCCGTTCTCATAATTTCTGCAATGCATTGAAAGAGGGCTTCAATGTTTCCATCTGCACTGCCTGCAGAATGCCCACACCCTAAGGGTGGGGTCAGTAAAAAATACTGAAGTAGAAATAAATCTTTGTGACTATAGGGGACTGTATCTGGAACCTCCTCCCCCCATACCTGATGGTGGCGAGCCCATAGAATGATACTATTTAGTCGACGTATCTGTAGCGCATATAATCACTTTGCGTTTCATTGGCACAATCCCTCTCTTCATTTAGTGTTAATATATTTGTCATGGGGAGACGAAGTGGCACAGTTGGTTGCTTCTTCTTTTTCTTTATTTCTTTTATTTTCTGGTTCTCTTGCAATGTATCTTCTGTGGACTGCATCCTGTATTATTACTGGAAATGTTGATACATATATTTGCTATCATATATATTTGCATCGGGTGCCATACAGGGCACTTGTACTATCTTGGATGTCAACATTAAAAACATGTTGTGAAAAAAAATAGTAGAAAGAAATCTTGAAACCACTTCCCTGAGGGGCCTTGTTTCCTTTGTTTCATTCCTGCTCATTCAATCCCGGTTCCTCCTGATCTCTCTGTTCTATTTCTGGTTTTGCTTGTTCAAAGACCTGTCTACTGTACCATGTTATAGTTGTGTTTAATGTGTACTTCATTAACAAACAACAGTTTTTCTGCTCATCTTAAATTACACAAACAGCATCACCATGTGGCAGCTTACATAAGTACAGATTTCGGCAATTAAGTGTTGGTGCCGAGCACCGGAAACCATTGGCTCAAATTAAGCACTGCTGCAGATTCCATGTTTCCAGCCTGGCGTGTACCTTAGCGGCAGGCCCGGTTCTAGAGGGTGGGGCAGGCCCACCCAAGGAATACCCAGGCCCACCCAAGGCAATTCAGAGTTGAAAAACAAGTGTTTTTCACCCTAATGTTTCACCGGGCGTTAAGTGCCTCGTTGTTTATTTAAATATTAATATCATTGGCATACTTTAGTTTTAGACCTCGGGAGTTGTGTGAAATTCTGCAAGGATTTTAGCTCCTACCGTGTACAAATGAACAGCACAGATATCGTGAACACTTTCACTTACAAAGAGGCTGCAGGCTCCCATCACAAGGTTCCTAGGAGCTGAAAAAAGTGATATAACAGAAACGCATTGCAAAGTATTTTCTTTTTCCCACAAAAGTGAGTACAAATGTGCATATAATTAGGATATAGATTTACTCGGGGTATGTTTTATTTTCTTTCTGCTTTGAGGCTATTACTAACTTGCTGCATTACATGAAAAATAAATTCATGGAAAGAGTTAACAAAAGAAAAGTTTTAGCTTGTAATTGGCCAAATGAAAAAACATTCTACTTATCATTACATTAATTCATACTAAATTCAAATATATGTAGCGGCTAACAAATGATAGCATGATTCCATCTGCAGGGTGATATGGGGAGGGCTACTGGAATTATGTGATTGTGTGGGGGCTGTTTTTTTTCTCATAGTTATGGATTTGCCACATAATCCATTATCTTCTGAATAATCTGCAGATTAAAAAAAAGTTTCTATCACAAACTCGTCTAAAAAGACAGCAACGTGTTGCTGGACAGTTGAAGGCCCTTTCCAAAGGTTGACTGGTCACCTTTCTGTTGCTTATTGCTATATTTATGTGTTAAACTGGTACCAATTGAGGTGCATCCTGTGCCCAGACAATGTTAACAAGTGTAAAAATAATTGAATAATACTATCACAAAATGTGCCGCATCACGCCGCATAATTTGCCTTTTCTTGCCACATAATTTAGTTGACCGTGATCCATAATGTAGCCCTACTCTGCCGCATAGTTCCAGTGAGCCTGCCTGTGTGCAACCTGTAAGAAACGTTAATAGTTCACAGCATGGTCATCTCAGGATTTTATTCTTATGAGGCTGATAAAATGGGTGTCTCATGGTCGACTAATAGGAACACTTGTGGCAAGGTATGTTTAGAAGATTCCACACAAAAGACAAGTGGCTTTCAATAGACTTTAAAGGTATACCTCCAACAGGCTACAGTGCATAAGGAAAAAACTGAAATATAAGGAACAAAATCTAACCAGTACTAAAACATAGTTGAAGTAAAAAAAAAAGCATTATAATACTATCATTAATATATCAGTTATTACTAAACTATACAGTAACTTGTATTGTGTAACACTGATGAACATTAAGAATAAGTTAAGCATTTTTTACAGCACTATTATGTTTTTTTTAAATTAACTTATCTGATGTATTTCAGTACATTTGAGCAATGAGTTTTAAGGTCCATAGAGTACCCATTGTGTCTGTAACTCGTGCTGAAAACTTTAGATTGAATTAGTGTCTAAGCAGGGCTACGTAGTGCACAGTATAGTGTTGTTTTGTCTGAACCTATATGCTTTCTATGTTTGTTTAGTAATAGGCAACTTTCCTGAATGAATAAAGTTCCTTTTATGGTCAGTTCACATGGTATATGCTAAGCACCACTTTTACACAATTGCATGTCAAATACAGGTTACAAAACACCCAAACAACTAAATATTAAGGTGGTGATTGGATTGCTAGAAGTGTCACTACTATAGGTAACGCTACCAGAGGATGGAATGGCCAAAAGAAGCAACACCTCAGACAAAAAGACATAGACAGACTCAAAGGCAAATGGGAGAAAGAGAACCCCAACACGAAATGCATTATAAGAGGAAGCATTTACCTACAACCCAGAGAGTTACCTGGAACATCTGGTTTCCCTAGGTCCAAATGAATGCACTGCACAAGGGTTCAGCTGTGCAAAATTGGGTGAACTAATAACAAAATGTGTCCATAAAGCTGTTACTGAGTGGATACTTTTGCCCGTACACTGAGTTGCTCGATTATAGAGAAAAACTGAGTGTAAGTTGAAAAGAAGCTGGGAGTTCCACTAGCAAAGAGAATGATAGCACAATGATGGACAGCCACCCAGTACTAGACAATCGTTAAGAAATGTACCTCACAATATGGACAGGTGTATGGCAGTGGCCAGGGTGGTGTATAAAGGTGGAGGATGTCCTAAGAAAATTGAAAACAATCTTGGGGGCTATGGGAGGAATATAATGGACATGATTCAGTGAAAACAGCACGTCAAGTGAAGTGGGAAGTTATGTACCATAGTGCTGTTAGCTAAATGCTTAGTCTTTGCGAGAACTAAAAATATTATCCTGCAAGTAATATTTCATAGATGAAACCACTTAAACCTGTACATGTGGATTATTGTGACATTTTGTCTTCATTATGTCTGCATTATATCCGTAATGCATCATTACTGCAATATGGACATCTTGCAGAGACAACACATGTCCTTTTTGTAATGCCATGAAACGTTCACCGATTGATTGAATGAGCACTTAAATACAAAAACTCAATACAATGTATATATATTTAAAAAAATCTTTATTATGGTTCACCTACCTTTGTGTATGTAACCAAACATACATCCCTGGATGGTAGACAGAGTTTGGTCAACTTTTTAAAAAGATTTAAAATATCTGGCCCAAAATAAATATATAATATCTACATAGGATACATATTAGGTAACTATGTAATATGGTCCAATATTGCCATTGAGTTTTTTGGGTGACACCATAAACCATGAACTGAAGACTGAGTCGGTTGTTAATGTCATTAGAACCATAGGATGGCAATACACGACCATATTAAACTGGTACTGTTATTTATCGTTTAGATGACTTATTTATTTTGTGTAGTTAGCTTGAAAGGGCTGTTAACTTCTAAGTGCAGCTAACATTGACACCGAAGGGATTTAGAATATTAAGTTTTTTTTCAAATCTCTTGAATAAATGGTTATTAAAAAACAACAGAAAAATCAATGGTGAGGGTCAGTGGATTTAGGCAATTCTTTGGCTACAGCGTTTACCACATATTTATGGATTTATTGGATTTGACACAATGTGCAAAATTTGCAGAGTTCACCAAAATTTTGTTTCTGAGATGGATGAAAATAAATAAGACTAGGCAAAGTGCTGAATAACTAAAATTTTTGCTGCATAATTTAGATATGTATAATTTGGTCCTCAATACCACTTAATCTTAGTAACCCTGACAATGTTAAAGCTCTACCAGGTGGTTTGGGGAATGCCACGATGATGATAAAATCCATATTTCACAGGTAACAGTGAAATATTTTTCACATTTCACGGTTCCCCGTGAACGATGTTTTTTTTATACTATTGCATGTTGTGCAATAAAAGCACCGAAACATGACTCACACACTCATCCACACACACACACACACTCTCTCTCTCTCTCTCCTCTCTTCTCTCCTCTTTTATCTATCCTCTCTCCATGCTCTCTCTCGTTATTATTCTGGGCATATTGTATCATATTTTAAACTCCAATGCTATTCACCGTAAAAAGCTGATAAAGCTTGTTTTTTTAAATGTAAAGCAGCAAAGTAGCCCTGTGTGGCAGCAGAAAAGTTTCCGTTGATTAACATGACCAGGATCATGCTTCAGTCTTAGCGTTATGCATCTACACAGTAAAGTTCTGACAAGCAACATCCTTCCCCATTTAGCAACGTCCTTTCTCAAGGTAGCTGTATGGGTGGTGGTTATTATGTTAGAAATGTCAAAAGATGACAGATGCCAATACCTAAAATATCAAATCTCTGAAATACTTACCGGTACTCAATCATCTTCAGGGTCCACCCATGCTTCTCTATGGCCCACCCAGAGAAAAAAATCCTGGAGCCGGGCCTGCTCAGTGGTCACTTGCTTGCTGTTAGTTCTTCTGTTACGGCAGGTAATATCTTGCTTTTGATAATTTAATTGTATTATTATTGCTTGCATACCTTGCCTTCTCAGATAGCTGTCATGAAAGAACCACCAGAAGCGCTGAGGTAGAGCTCATTACATGTACTCTGCACTTAAAGAGCATCTAACATATAATATCATTGAAAAACACTCCTCTCCCGCCAATCAACAACATTCAAAAGCGTCTGCACGATGTGAGAAAATGACTTACACACTGTAGCACAGGGTAGAAATTGAATAAAGGAAACCGGAACATCAGGGACATGAACAGTGGGTAACTTTGATGGAAAGGTCAGCATTAGGTGACTTAAGTCCATCCTGCATGACACGATCCACACCAGATCCTGCTCTGCACCACCTGCGGCAGTAGATAACTCCCAGGCACCATTACCATAGCCACACTTCTTCTCAAGACGTAACACTATTACAGTTTTGCTTCTCTTTATCTTCCTCTCACCTGTCGATAATTCCATAATTGTCATCCTCCAGGCGAATGGTCTAACCTTTCGAGCAGACCACTCCATGCGGCTAAATCTGCTGCTGCTCATCTTGAACCCTTGGCCCCTGACAGCCACCACACCTATCACCTCAACAACCGACTGTGGACTTTATACCGATGGTTATAAGCATCTTTCTTCTGGTCCCACTTCTCAAATGATCCGGACATAACTTTGAAATGACTAGCTTACCTTGCTAGTAACTTGAAGGGTTTTGTTGTGGTGTTGTGGAGGCGGCATGTGTATGCCCAGAGCTAGCCGGCTGGCAGTGCTTCTTTAATGGGGACACCACCGGTCTGAGGTAGTTGAAACATTTCTTTAATTAGCCCTTGGCATGCTGTACCGGACGTTATACTGTGGGTGGGTAACACCAATGTAACATGGGCTCTGCTGCCTCCTTCAAGGAATTCTGTCATTGCAATGGATAAAAGTGCACCCCGTTGATACTGACTGATTGATGGGGAACCCCTCCCTATGAAACCTCGCCTTAGGAATCTAATAAACTCCTCCTTGGGGGGGGGGGGGGTTGACTGCACATTTGAATTCTACCCACTTGGAAATCCTGTTATTGAGGACGGTTGCATACTACATATGAACTGGCAATGTGTTCATTAGGCCTAAAAAAATGAACCTCAGCAATGTTTTAGGGTCTGTGAAGTACTGCACTTTGCCATCTATCTTGACTCTGAGTTTGGCCGGGTAGAGCATGCTGTATTCTAGGTTTAAGACACAAAGCTTCTTTTTCACGGGAATGAATAGTCATCGCGCCTCCTGCACTTGCCTGGTGAAATCTGGGAACAGTGATAGCTCCGTGCCTTCGTGAATAAGCGCACCTGGTTCTCAGGCAACCGTGCTATTATGAGTCGGGCAGCCGCTCCTGGTACTGGTTTGGGGGCCAAGGCAACGTGCGCACATTCTACCACCAGTATGTCCGAGAAGATTTGGCGCCCCAGAAGGTCTACAAGTAGTTTTTCAACAAACTGCTCGGTGTTTCCGATGTTGGACTACTCTGCAACCCCCAAAATTCAAATGTTGCTGCAACGAGGTCTCTCCTCAAGGTCTTCAGCTATGGACTACAGTGCCTGCAAGATTTTATCCCTCTCCTTGTCTGTGTCTGCATCTGCTCGTACTACATCTTCCATGTCGGAGATACGCTGTTCTGTAGCTTCTAGCCTACCGCCATGTTGTCCAGTCTCTCCAACATCCTATCCAAACGGAATGATAATGCATCTATTTTACTGTCAATCTTAGACAAACTCTGCTGGATAGTGCGGAAGGCCTGCTTCATGTCAATGTCTGCGTCAGCATCTGGGTCCTCAGAGGCGAGATCCTGCTCCGCAGGAGTGGACTCTTTGGTTCTGGGAATTTTTTTCAGGTTGAACTGTAGCTTAGGTTGAAATGTATCTGTTTTGCCCATGGTGATGGTACCTATGCGACCCAGCGATAACATCAGGACGTGACGTCGTCCCAGCTCGGATCTCTGCAGTATGTCCAGCACTACACGTGCTACAATCGCAAAAAACAACCAGTAAAGTCACCTCTGCGCTATAATGCAGTTCACTGGGCAGGTTGAATAAGCTACACTAGGAGTCAAAATTATAATGTGCAAACCGAGTTTGGTGCAAGCTGCAGGATTTCCTCACTCTCTGTCCAGACCAGGCAGCCATCTTGCACACTGCACCTATGCGTTCTGTATTTGTTGCACTAGAATATGCCTTGTGTGATCCGAAGTAGCAAGGACCTCCCGCCTCAGCACGCCCTCCCGATGAGGCCGAAGCGTCGCGGTGCTCAACTGCGCTATGTGATGGTGACCAGCTCTCAGAAGCGCCAGGCCTGGCAGTGCATGCCGTGCGCAGACTCACCGCATTTATTATCAAATGTATTGCCCCACGCATCCCCGTTCAGGCCCCAGTGGGTCATCAGGCAGTACAGTCGGCTCTCTTCCCTTCTGCTGCGCTTACCATGGCCTTCAGACTTACGGCGGCAACGATCGTCCCGGGATCAGAGTCAGACCTAGTGCTTCACCAGATCTATCCCAAATGATGTTAGGTTATGGCATGTGTTGGAGTGATTGCGATCGCACCCCCGCTGGGCCCCCAGGATATTCCTCACTACACCGATCCGGCATGCCGCGTCTGGTAGACGAAGCCGCTGCAAATTGCCTCTCAGCCAGGGAACCTCCCTTGCTCTGCCGCTCATGTCACATCAAAGGCCATAGCTTCCGAGTAACTGCAGCAATTCAATGGTGGCGAGCGGGAGAGCTCTCCTATGTCGCGGCCATCTTGGCACCAGGCAAGCTCCCCACCCCCCACAACAAGAACACTCCTGGCCACTGGCAGTGATGCACAGGTCACAGGCTACTCTATGAGGTGGCTTAACACAGGTGAGTCAAGGGATTGGGAATGAAACTCCTGCTCGTCGACAACTTGTTGAGGTGCTAAGTGCGGCCTGTGGATATAAGCGGCGTGCTTAGCTAAAGTAAAGAGACGCTGACACGTGTCGCAGTATATTAAATGACCACGAGGTCGGGGTCTAGGGTCCTTTAATTGACTACCCTGTCACGTCATGGCCAATACCGCGTAGATCACGTGTGGCAGGTTCCTTTACTTTTTCTCCCCTTCCTCCATTGAGAGGTGGGACGTTCGGTGTCCTAACACAACAAAGACCTCACTGGAACCAGCTGGGGCTAATGTTATGCCACTAAGTGGACAAATCAGTGACATTCATTGATTCAGGAAATAAGATTAGCAAGACGAAGGGTGTTGCAGAGCACCCTGCTATTGAACTCCACTGAGATTTTGGGTAGGTGCCCCAGTTTCCTGTTAGAAAGAAAAAGGCTCTACCAATTTGCCATCGGAGGCAAAAAATTTAGTTTAGCCCAAGCTTAATCATGTCTGTCAAGCCCATGAATAAGGATGGTGTTGAATTTGAAAGTGCAGTATAATGCATTACGGGTGCAAGTGGAGGAGTGAGCTGAAAGTGTGCAACGCGGTGTGCTCATATGCATTTCTCATTTGCAAAGAACAATTGAAAGGGATGATAAAAAGTACAAGTGGGTCCTTCTCTTGAAGAACCTACAGGTTTCATAGGCCAGTTAGCCAAGGCCATCCCCAACTATTGCTACCCCACGGGGGTAATGGATTTTAATTAGTTATTGCGCCCCACACCTTATATAACATACACCCACTAAACTTTGGATTGCCGTGTCTGCTTCTTGGCAAAGCCTGGCTAATTGTGAGCAGGTTTATGCAAGCTGAGCCCTCCTTTCTCCTGATCTGTGGACTTTGTCTTGTACTGATCACAGCAATGACTTGTCAGGATTTGTCTGACCTGTACAGTAGCTCATGTTCCTGGTCTGGTGTGCAAAAGCAGTCAAGGACGTTTTACAATCCACTGCCCAGAAAGACAGTTGACCAAACAAAGACTCCTTCGGAGAGAACATGAAACTTCAGCTGCGTTTCATTTGTGAGTGTCCTTTACCATACACTCAAACTTGTGAGGTAAATGAGAGTCTTTCTTCCTTCACATGGGAAGGAACAGCTCTTCCTTCCCTGGCAGATGTAGCCCTGAAGTGTCCTAATGCTCTAGAATGGCAGACAGTCAGCATTGAGGAAGCACAGGGAAGTGTGAGCGGGTGGGAGGTCCATCTACACTCCTATGGCTTTACTGGGGATATTGGCTGTGTCTAGAGTTTCTAGCTGGAAAACACAAAAAATATCATGATTGGGACCAATGTTCCAAAAGTGGACAGTGAAGAAGATCCTACACCACACCCTAATCTGTACCCACTAGGGTTGGTAGCCCTTTTAGTGGTGACCCACAATGCGTCACCCCCTTACTGAAAGTCCATGAATCAGAAGGTCCATGTTTCGATGACCTTTCTTCGTTCTCAGTAACTGAACCGGATGAGGCTGGGATGAGACCCGGGTAGCCCCAGAGAATCTTCCCACTGTGTCTCTAGTCTAACGGCAGACTTTCCATCGCTAGGGTCCTTGAGGATCTATTCCATCCTCCAAGACAGTGCTGGGCTCCAATCAGGGCTCCTCAAAAAGCAATATATTTGATTCCTTCTTGCTCATGTGCTTGATTAAGACGGAAGGACCTCCAGAGCAACTATTCGACCAAATCACTTGGCAACTCCTTGCCACTAACTGACAGACAGCATCTCTCAACAGTCTGACAACTTCCAGACCTTCCATACACTATCTTGACAACCACTTCCTGAAGAGCTCAGTTCTGTCTTATCACTGTAGGTCCTCACACTCACTCTGGATTCAGCCCTGGCATACCTGATAATCTCATCCCCTGCCTAGCACGAGGTTGTTCCAGAGACAGCACATGAAAAGTTTTTTTTTTTTTTTTATTACTCTTTTTATCAACAGAGCTCAAGAGACCACACAGCTCAAAACAATTCCATTAGTACATCCTGGAGAGAACACAGAAGATCAGTAGCAGTATGTTCATGAGGGAATAGAGAGAATTTCACACATCCAACACGTGTCTTTTCACCAACGCCAACCCCTCAATACTTTCCCCAGTGTGCCCACACATTTTACCATTTTCTAGGACATCCCCAACTTTTGTACACTGTTTCTTCGGCCCACTGGCACCAATCAAGATCACGTTTCCAGTCCTCCAACTGTGGGGGTTCAGGGGCCCCTCACCCCCTGGCAATGTTTCGCTTTGCTATACCCGCTGCCAGGGCTAACCATATTCCCACATATCTTATCTAGACCAGCCAGATTCACCTCTGATCATTAGTAAAAGCCACTTTGGCTCCAGCGGGACAGTCTCTCCCACCACTCTGGTCATAGTGTCTGTGACTTTCTGCCAAAATCTCGGGACATTCCCAAAGAATATGCTGGAAAGTACCCTCCCGCTGACATCCCCTGAGGCACAGTGCTGTTGGGATCCTACCCCATGTGTATAAGTGGGTACGAGGACAGTAAGTACGGTATAGAATCTTTAGCTGCACTAGTCAAAATCTAGAGCGTATTGTGACCTCTCTAGGGCTCTGAATTGCCTCCTGCCACTCCTCGTCATCTATGCTACCAAGATCTATGACCCAGGCCTCGCAGAGAGTAATCAGGGGGCCTGGTACATTATATAACAGTTTACGGTATATCGTTGAGGTCGGTTTCTCAGTGATGGGGTCGTGTAACAGCCTATCTTCTAACGGGGAGTATTCCGGAACCGAGACCCCACTGTGTTTGTGAGTGCACAGGGCATGTATAAGTCTTATATGATGGTGTCACTGAGACTAGTGTAGGCTGTATTCCTTCTGGAGAGCCTCAAACGTGAGTGGGGAATCCTCTTTCCATACATCCCCCTAGGTATTCAATACCAATCAGTTTACACCCTTTAAAACTCGCCAGCGCGGCTACATCATGCAGCGGACCACCCATCAATAAGGGGGTCCTACTGGTCAGTTTTCCAGCCCAGCCCAAGAGTTTATTGGCCTCTCTCCAGCACTGTAGCACCACTTTAGTGTGTTCAGGTCACTCCCGACGCGATCTCAGAGAATATAAGAGGGGCTCACAATTCCCTTGTGTCATGGCGGCTCTATCAGCCCTGTAGGCCGGGCCTCCTCGGAGAGCGAGAGGGTGCAACAGGGACTTACATCTGCACCTAAGCGACTCATGTGGTGTCCCAGATTTCTGTCTAGGAATACCTTCTGGTCTCTCATGACATAGAGGCCTAGATACCTAAATCCCTCAGACACCACTGGAGCCAAACACTGTGATGGAACCCTGGGGTGGGGGGACCCGACAATAGAAAAATTACAGACTTGGACCAATTAATATTGTAGCCGGAATAGCTACCGAAGAGCTCACCAATATGTAGTACCCTTGCCATTGAATAATACGGCCATGCCAGATACAAAATATATTGTCGTAAAGGGAAATGCGCTCCTCCCATCCACCTGTCGCCGCTATACCCCAGATCATGGGATCCCTCCTGATCCAGTGCGCCAACAGCTCCAGCACGAGAGCAAACAGGAGTGGGGACAGAGGGCATCCTTGCCTGGTGCCTCTGCTCAATGGAAAGGATCTGGATAATGCCCCATTAACTCGCACCCGGGCTGTGGGCGTCTCATACAAGAGCCTAACCCAACCGCAAAACTTAGGACTGAAACCCAACCGTTGGAGAACCATAAACAGGTATCGGCACTCAATACTATCAAAGGCCATTGATGCGGCCAGCATCATTAATGATGTCTGTTGGGTCTCAGAACCACTAGTCATGTGTAGCACCCCATATAGTCTCCGTAAATTATGCCGGGTACGTCTATTGGGCATGAACCCCGACTAGTCCACGTGGACCAACTCCGCAATGACAGGCACCAACCTGCCTGCCAAGGCCTTTGCCAGAACCTTGGCCTCCACTTTGATGAGGGAGATAGAACGGTAGGACCTACACTGGTCAGTTGGCTTCCCGGCTTTATAGATCACTACTATTGTCGCTGCCCTCTGGTCCGATGGCAGCTGCCCTGTTACAAATGCCTCCAGCAGCATGTCTCGGAGCGGAGGTAGTATGATCGAGGCCTGTCTTTTATAGATCTCTACTGGGAGACCGTTGGGAACCAATGCATTCCTGGCTTTAAGGGTGCAGAGAGCTTTGCCCAGCTCCTCCTCCATAAGGTCCGCCTCAAGCTGTTTGCACGCTTCTGGGGACAACACGGGCAAGGCAAAATCTCTCAGAAATTCTGCACAGTCCTCTTCAGACCTTGTGCAGACTGGTGCATAGACTCGCTCAAAATTCGAGAGAAAAGGCCTCTGCTATATCATTGCTGGTGGACTTAAACAACCCAGTTGCATCACACACCCCTGTCACCCATGAGCTGTCCCGATTGCTGCGTGCCAGCCCCGCCAGGAGCTTCAGGGCCTTGTCCCAAGCATTGTTTATCCAAAGTTGCATAGCTAGCATGTAAGCCCGTGCCTCGCCATCTGGTCCTACTTTTTCAGTGCCAGTCTGTTTCGCAATTCCACACATGTGACAGTTACACTGTCCCCCTCCATCTGGCTAATTTTCAGCTCCAGCTGCCGATTCTGTAGAGACTCTTCTTTTTTCTGTGCTCCAATCAGCACCTGTGCCTGTCCCCTCAACACTGTCTTATAGGGCTCCCACATAGTAATGTGTGACTCTACAGACCCCTTGTTTTCTTTAAAATAGAGCTCCGAGCCCTCTCAGAGCTTGTCCCCTGTCGCTGGGTCCTGGAGACGCCAAGGGTCAATCCTCGGAAATGTAGCTCTGTCAATAAACGGGCCCCTAAGAGTGACGCACACTGGAAAGTGATTCGAAACCCCCGTGCCATGTGTTTGGAGTCGAGGAAGTCCCCCACATTATCGTTTCGGGTAAAGAAATGATCTATCCTAGAGAAGGACTCATGTCGTGCCGAGTAAAAGGTGTAATGTGTCAATGAAGGATTGTGCGCCCGCCACAAATCTACCATAGCCATCGCCATGACGAAGTCTGAAAGACCTCGTTCCCCTTGCCTGCCAGTCCGGGAGCCAGACTGGTCCATCTCTGGGTCCATAACTGTGTTTGTGTCACCTCCAATAAGGAGGATACCTAGGGGAAGGTCTGTTATGAAGGAACTTTGGGAGAATCACTGAGTGAAGACCCGGTGGTATATTAGCAAGAGCAAAGTACAATCTGACGCCCCTCCCATTTGCCCACTGCCACAACGAAACAGCCTGCGTCATCCGTGCATGTGCCTGTTATGACAAGGGGCGGTCTATTGCTCAGCAGAATTCCCACCCCCCATGCCCCTGACGTAAATCCAGAATGGGCTATCATTTTGTAGCCAAACGGTCTAAGGCCTTAAATCTACTTCCCCGCAAGTGTGATTCTTGGATCAGAACAACGTCTGGGGAGTACCTCTTAATATGCTGCAGAACTAATGTGTGTTTGATCTTGTTCCCAAGACCATTCACTTTCCAGGTCCATATCTGCATACTAGCTGGGTCCCCCATGGTTACGAGTAATGCCTATATTAATGGAGTGTGCGTTCGCCAGTGGAAAACTCTCTGTGTCAACCTCCAACAGCTGGTGGATATCAAGGTCTCAAGCATGGATCCCCTCCCTCCAAACCAAATAAAAAAAAAAAAACTCAACCCTGCTGGATGAGTCCCCAACCTCCCACCTCCCAAACTTGCAGTGCCTGTCGCCCAAACTGAGGAGAAGGAAACATTTCTGAGTAGCAGTGGACTAGCCTCCAGCGTTAATCAATCTATGTCTGCTGATGGGGATTATAAGCCCGTAACATAAAGTTCAAAGGCCCTCTACCATGACGAACCACTTAGGAGGCCCAGCTGCACACCCAGACAAGAAAGGAAATGATAGATGGGCCATGTACTGCGGCAGACTGTGTAAAGTTGCAGAACCCGTTTGCCAGGAAGCATCAAGTCACGTCCCCCCTTCCCAGGGCCCACCAACCTCGTAGATCGTGTCTACAAAGGAAAGCAGTTCAGTTTCAGCAAGTTAGGGGGGTGTCCCACTGGTCATTTATCTGTCCGTTGCATCTGGCAACTGGATGACCGCCCAGTCGCTTGTTTAATCTCCTCGCGGCCCTGTTCCGTCCCGGACCGGTGTTGCCCTCCTTTGCACAGACAGTTCGCCAGCCCTCCAGCCAGTCGCTTGCATCCGCCGGAGTGTCATAGAGGTATGCTTTCCCTCCGTCTAGAATTTTAAGCCTGGCTGGAAAGAGCATCATATATTTCACATTTTGGTCCCAGAGGGATCTTTTGACAGCATCCAAGGAGCGCCTATGGCGTTGAACATGGAGAGTAAAGTCCGGAAAGAAGCGGATGGTAGCATTTTTGTGCCAGAGGTCGCCATGTATACGTGCCGCTTGCTAGATAGCATCCCTATCCCTGAAGTTCAAAATGCGGGCAATCATTGTACGTGGTGGGACCCCAGGAGGAGGCCTGCCCCTGAGAGCCCTATGGACACATTCCAGTGAAAGAAAGTTCAACAGGTTCTTGGGCTTCAGGTGGTTAAAGATCAGGTCCTCCTGGAACAAGTCCATTGACGGTCCCTCCATTCCCTCCGGCACCCCCACCACCCGAATGTTGTTGTGCCAGGCTCTCCCTTCCTGGTCCTCAAGCCGTGCGTAAATGTCCGATTGGTTCTTTGTGAGAGTGGCAACCTGGCCTTCGAGACGAATGGTTTTAGACTGCAGGCCCCCTATGCCTGACTCCATGGAGACCTTCTCGGACATTTTGCAGAGGTCAGCGCGCAGGAGGTTCACCTCCTCGGTTACGGAGTCAAGTTTTAGCTCCAGGGTGCCTTTCAGCTCCTTGATGGCCTTCATGATGTCTCTCAGGATGGGTCTGGGTATGGTCATCGGTGTCCGCCAGCAGGCCCCCTCCTGCTGCCTCCTCTTCATGACCCATGGCCACGGTATACTTGTAGATTTAGTTGGCCTTTCCAGGCCCTGGTACTCTAGGGGCCCCTGCAGTCACCGACACTGACACCCCAGGGGACCTCCCCGGCTACACCGGCTGTCATTCTGCGGTTCGCCACCACCGCCACAAAGCCGCAGGTCCCATGCACTAGACAGGGGCCAGCAAGGAGTAGTCCCTCCTCCTATACGTAAGCAGCAGTGCCCCATGCACCCCAACAGGCCAGCAAGAATGATCTTAAATCGTCTTCCAGGCTCTCCATCAGGCCCTCTGTTGAGAGATTTGCACTGGTTACCTGTGAAGAAGCGATCCAACTTTAAAATCTGCTGCCTCACATTTAATGCATTAAATGGCAAAGGTCCCCTTTACCTTCAAAAGAAATTTACTAAACAGGTATCTGGTCGCAATCTCAGATCCAACTCCTTATCTCTCTTAATAGTCCCTCGAATACGTCGCAATCGCAAGGGAGGTAAGGCCTTGTCCTACCTTGCCCCACGGTACTGGAACCAACTGCCTATTGCACTGCGTGAATGTCTCTCATATACTGCTTTTAGAAAACAATTAAAAACTTTTCTGTTTTGAATTTTTATGGTACGGTCTGACCCACCTCTTTTCTCACTAGGTAAGCACTGAGATGCGCCCGGATGAGTCGCTGCGCTATAAAAGTAGCTATAACATAACATAACATAACAGGATCATCACACCATCAGGTGGTTGAAGCCCCCAGGAGGTGCTAGGAAATAGTGGCAGTCTCCACTGCCCAGGATCGGGAGACACTGGCCATGTGAGTGCTCGATGGGGAGGGGAACCACGCTGCCGAACTTCCTCTGGGCCGCCAAAACACAGCAATGTCCAAGGCGCATTCAGGCCACAGTGCTGAAGTATTGATGCCTGCAGGTGCTGGTGCTGGGATCACCAAGTGATCAGTCAGGGACCGGATAGCTGATTGACCCCCCGGCAGCAGTGCCACTGCCCTTTGGTGCCTCCCGGAGCCGCACACAGACCTAGCCTCCATCACGCTAGGGCTGTGGTTCCCAAACTGTGCGCCGCGGCACCCCAGTGCGCCGTAATGAGGTGCCAGGGGCGCCGCGCACACTAGGGTGACCAACCGTCCGTAAATTCCACGGACCGTCCCTACCCCTTTTATCTGTAATTTTGGCCATCACAGGGAGCAGCGCCGCTCCCCTGTGAGAGGCCTCACCCCCGCTGATGGAGCCGCCTCGCACTCCTCCAGGAGCACAAGAGCAGCCCCTCCCGCCCATTGAAATTCTGTATGGGGCTAATTACCACTTACTGAATGACAATGGGGCAGTCAGGGGTGTTCAAGCATGTGGTGGCCTCCTCCTGCCTCAGTGTACAGAATGGCTTTCTGTTAGATAAAAATTAAAACGCCCATGTTGCCATGTTAGAGAATATTTCATTTAAAGAAGCCTGTGAAATAAGTTTAAAAGAACAGGTTATCGTTCTTTCACTGTCTCATCATTTTTGAACTGAAGTATTTTCAATATTATATTCAACAAAGCCATGGTTGCTACTTTTTTATTTTAAGGAACTAGCAACCATTGACAAAGCCAATAGTCCTGGCTTGTTGTTGGTGCAATGATACTTGCTGTATTATATATCTGGATGCAATGACAGAAATCACATAATACCAGTCGGGCGCAACACTATGCTAAGTGCAGATTTTTAGCCTAGGTATTTTAAACTGCGCTCTTAATTACATCCAACACCCCATTTGAAGAGACCCCCCCAGTTTTTTTACACCGCTTAAAGCCCTGGAAACAACACCATGTTACAGTCACCTCACATCCTGGCACTGTGCATCATGCATGACTTCTACGTTTTCAGTCTGCTTATGTGCAGGGGCATAGTGAACTCTCCCCCACCGCACCCCACCCCTTGCTGTAGTTCGTTCTTGATAGGCCTCTTCTGCCTGCAACTCTGCAGACAAAGGCTCAGCTCATAATGTGGAAAGGTGGGTGAGTAAATAAGTGAAGGAATGTCTGAATGGCTGGATGGATTACTGAAAGGATGAATGCATGAATGAAAGGGGGAATGGATAGATAATGAAAGGAAGGATGGATGGATGAGTGAATGAGTGGAAGTATGGATGAGAGAAAAGGTAAATAGATGGATGTATGGGTGGAAAGGTAGATGGATGGGTAAAAGTGTGGATGGGTGTGTGAAAGGATGGATGGATGAGTGAAAGGGCAGCTGATGGGTGAGTGAATTGGTGGATGGGTGTGTGAAAGGATGGATGGATGGATGAATGAAAGGGTAGATGATGGGCAAGTGAATGGGTGGATGGATGAATTGATAAGTGAAATGGTGAATGGATGGATGAGTAAAAGGGTGGATGTAAGGATTGATGAGTTAGTGAAAGGGGGTAGATGGACAAAAGGATGGATAGATGAATGAAGTGAAAGGGTGGATGGATGAGAGAACGGATGGCTGGATGAGTGAACGGATGGTTGGATGAGTGAAAGAATGCGTCCCAATTACTTTAAGGAAGATAACAGGAGGTACATACCACCCACCCACCGGTAAAAAAATGGTGGGGAGCCACGGCCAACTGTCGATTAGGTCAAGGGAGCCACAGGTCGAAAAAGTTTGGGAACCACTGCGCTAGGGAGAGCGCGTCTTTTTAGCGCAGTTCTCCGATGGCAACAGCAAAGCCGCGGGAGCCTGTCTGAAGCCGCTGTCACTCACCGCCGCAGATGACCCGCTAACCGAAGGGCATCCGTCTACAAGTCTCGGGAGGTCGGCATTTTGTTTTCAAGAGCCGCTGGCCACGACTCGCTTGCACTCGACTTTCGGACCTTTCCCGCGGGGCTTGCTCACAGCGCGCTCTCCCCGCCTCTTCCCTGCCACACTATCGCCTGTGATCTGCCGGTTGGGCTAAGGGATATGCCGGATTTGCGAGCTATTGAGCTGTCTGCTAGCACAGAGCGATCAAGTAGCGGCCATCTTCCACAGCTGCTAGCCACGCCCCCCACCTGACAAGTTTTGATGTCATTTATCAACTCCTCAGGGGAAAGATTCAGAGAAATGGGTAGCTGAATCCATCCACATGACGGTAAACAAGGGTGAACTAACTGTTTCTTTTCACAAGACTTTAATGTGCTTGTTATATATTCAGGTCGTCCCCCCATGCTGACACTGGTTATAATGACTGACTATGAGAATGCCGCACAGCTAATCAGCATGCTGCTTAGTATAAACCGTCCAGCTATTTGTTGCACTAAGCATCCAATTACAATACCACATACGATATATGCAGCATGGTGATTTCTAGAATCCCCGGACTGTCAATCCCGCTGTTGGATGAGTGGGGGCCGTTAAATGACCCGGTTACTTACAGGTAACCTTCATTTTCACTCTAACGTTTGCTCTCAGGAAAATACATTCCCCAAATATACAAGTTAAGAAACAGAACTTCTTCTGTGAGTTACTGATAGATGGTTAGTACCAGGCCTCATCTCTCCCACAGTTTTTTTGGGGTAAATTTGTGTAACACATCGCGCATCGAGAGGCTCTCCTGCGGACAGAATCGCTGAAACAAATACGTTGAGATGGAGAGGCTCATCATGACTGTGACAGGAAGGCCCGGACTCGGTGTAATACGGGCATTTCAGCGCAGATACGTGAAACGTGCGTTTGCGTGCGAACTCGAGACACATCAGGGGCGCATGGCAGATGGGAAGCTTGAGCTTTTACGGACACAGCTGCTAGGTTATATGATGTGGATGTTAAGTTGGAAGAAGCAGGTGAATGATCAGGTGTATCCGTATCTGTTCGTGCATGTATTACGTGTGTGTGTGTGTGTGTGAATAATGCATGCTGGTTAAGGCACACCTGAGCACGCGCTTGTGAGAAAGGAGCACCCCCTTGGGCACAGACACCTTAACAGGCTGTCAACGCTCATTCACCGGTAACAGCCACTATTATACAACTATCATGTTTCTTTCAGAGGTGTAATTTTACACTACATATTAACATATGGAGAGGAGAGTAGTTGGCCTAACAGCTAGGGCGCTCGACCTCGGATCTGGGTTCGAGTCTCGGTAACGACGCCAAAAACCTCCTGTGATTCTGGGCAAATCACTTAATCTCCCTGTGCCTAAAATGAAGGTGTGTCCTCATGTAACGTAACTGGAAAAAATATGTAAAGCGCTCTGATACCTGATTTGGTTTGGGTCTAGTTCGCGCTATATAAAACTCTGCACAAAAAAAATAAAAACATATGGTGAAAGGATTTTGTAGGCGGGGCAGTGTCAAGCCTTCTTTTGCATTTTAGGTGCCTGTGTATTTCTTCTGCTAAACATTTATAAAATTATATGAATGTCTGTCATTGAGTCATCATACACACATTGGTTATAATTATGTTTCGGTCATCGATAGAGCTTGTAATCTTCCCATTATGTATGTTCATATACTTTCTCACAATGGCATGATAAGAAACAAAAGCCTCTATGATATTTTGTGAGACCCCTGAAGCTTGTCCCAGACAGACTGCCTCACGAAACAATCAATCAAATCAATCAATCAGGTGTTTGTTAAGCGTGACTACTCACCCGTACGGGTCTCAAGGTGTGGGGGGGGCGAGGGGGGAGAGGGGGGGTTAGCAGGCTCCAGTCCATCAAGGGGGGCGGGGGGTCTGTCGAAGAGCCATGTCGTCTGTCTGAGGTGGAGCGGCAGGGCGTTCCAGGCTCGGGCTGCGAGGAAGGCGAAGGAGCGGCCTCCCGATCTGGTCTTTCTGGTGCGGGGACCACAGCGTAGGAGAGCTGGGCAGATCGTAGGGTCCTCTGGGGTGCATGGAATTTGAGTCGACAGTTCAGGTATGCTGGTCCCGTGTCGTGGAGGGCCTTGTGGGCGTGGGTGAGCATCTTGAAGGTGACTCCAGATTCTATGGGGAGCCAGTGGAGTGTGCGCAGGTGCTGCGAGATGTGGCAGTGTCTTGGCAGGTTGAGGACCAGTCTTGCAGTGGCGTTCTGGATGTTCTGTAGCTTGCGGGTGAGGATTTTGTTTATTCCGGCGTAGAGTGCGTTGCTGTAGTCGAGTCTGCTGGTGAGCAGGGCGGGAGTGACGGTCATTCTGTGTTCGAGGGGGATCCATTTGAAGGTCTTACGTAGGAGGTGGACGGTGTGGAAATAGAAGGATGAGACGGAGTTGATCTGGCGGTCCATTTTGAGCTTAAAGTCTAGGATGATTCCCAGGTTGCGTGCGTGCGTGGTCCGTGGGGGTGGGTGGGCTTCCGATGGCGGGGGGCCACCAGGTGTCGTTCCATGCGTCAGGGTTTGGGCCCATGATGAGTACTTCTGTTTTGTTGGTGTTTAGTTGTAGGCAGCTGTTTTTCATCCAAAATAGCCCTTTGACAAGGGTGAGTACTCCTTGCACCGAAACGGGTGTTGGGATGTAAATTATTCATACAATTGTAGGTCCTCTTTGCTTCTCCCTTTAATCCTGGGTAGATCAGAAACAGGATTATTCACCCGATTTTGTATTTAGAGATCAGCAGCAAAACTGCTCCATCGCTTTTTTTTAGCATGGAAATATTTCACCAATTTAAACCTAGTGTAATATATTTAGGAACAAGTGCTTGGAACGTGGAAAATGCCAGCTGAAATTAGTGCACGAACAGCGTTTTCCGCTGTTGTTTCCCACCCATTGGCAAAAACTCATAATAGTGCTGTAACGCAGCAAGAAATTACCTTTTCTGTTGGTAATTTTGGAACTAATATCACTATAAATTCATTGGCGGCCGCTTAGGCGGAGGAGCGTTGTCTCACCACCAGGAGCAGCAAAGAAAGGAAAAAATAAAATTATAGTAACAGAATGTTATTAGCATTTTATTTTTTCCTCCTGCTGTGGCAGTGCATGACAGTTGTGGGGCAAAGCTGCAGGGAAGGAATGGTAGAATACTCCTATGCGCAGTGACTGTCATGCACACTTCCCTGTTCTCCATGCAGGCTGCATTACAGCCTGGATGGACACCATGCCCACCCCTGAGCGCCATGTCACGGCGCTCAGACCAATCACAATGCTGCATTGCAACGTCGTGATTGGCTTAGGGGTGTGAGCCTGGCTGCCTGCTTCCTGTTCCGACCTGGAATCGGACACAGGCGAGCAGAAAAGAAGACCGGGACCCAACGGCAAGGTAAGTTTTATTCATTTTTTTAAAAAGCAGCCCGTGCTGCGTCCCACCTACTCCTGTGCTCCCCCCCCCCGCAAGCGGTGCTGGCCGCCCCCGCTGTATAGGTTATCCCAAGGGCCTTGTAAAGGGGGCATTACTGATCAGTGTTATTTAGGACAGTACCATGTCATGTGTAGGAAGGTCTTAGTACCTTCAGTGCATCTTAGGCAACCTGGACCCGACCTACTGCTCATTTTCCCCATGAGGTCTGGGGTATTGTAGGTCCAATGTATTCAGTTTAGTTGGCTGTGTTAGAGGAATGCCAAGATCACAAGGACCTGGGGTGCCTTCAGTGCCTCTCTCCACTCATCATCCTCCAAGGTCCCAACATCCTCCTGCCACTGTACCCTTAAACTAGCCATCGAGTTGGAGGCATTACCTGTCAGGATGCGATGAAGGTCCAAAACTCCATAGTTCTCCAATGGCCTCCATTATCGATTGTGCCTAATGTGGGATCAATTCCGGAAGGGGAACAGGGAGTCTCTGTAGAGAATCCAACTTACTCCACAGTTGTATTAACCTATAGAACTGTGAATTCTGCAGCTCATAGTTCTCCTTGAGATCCTTAAAGGACCGTATGTGCAACCCTGAGCACGCTTGCCCAGCCTGGAAAGTCCTATGACACCCCACTTTCTAAAGTCATGCCCTGCTCGGGGTCTCCTTTGTAGGAATTCTATACCCTGGATATGACGAAGAGCGTCACGCCATGCTTGGAGTGTCACTGTTGTTACTGACGACAGGAGTGTCAAGGCCCCGGTGGCATGCAAGTAATGATACATCCCCTGTAGTTCCAGTTGATGGGCTGGATAAAGCCAGTTGTCACAAAGCAAGGCATTGATAGTCAACATATGGATTGCCCAATAGGAAAGCAGCAGGTCTGTGGACTCATGCCTCCATCATAGGTGTGTTGCATACACTTATCAAAAGAAATCCTGGGTTGCCGGCCCACCCATCTGTAGGAAGAATGGAGCTGCTTGAAAACCGACAGTGGAGTTTTGTAAGGATAGTTCTGAAGGATATAGAGATAGTATTTGAGAGCTATCATCTTATACAGGGCAATTCTGCCAACAATGGATAAAAGGAGTGAGACCTACCCCTTAAAGTATCGATCAGTCCTGGTCATGAATGGAATTATATTGTGCTGCATTCTCAAGTATCGAAACCTATCGTTATGGCATTGTAACTGCAACAGCCTGCCCCAGCCCTGCGATGATCCCCTTAGTGGCACCATCTTTGATTTATCCCCGTTGATCAAAAAACCTTAGGCCATTTCGAAAAGCTCCAGGACTTTCATCACCCGCTCCCCAGTGGTCGCAGGATTGCTGATGAAGAGTAAGATGTCACTCGTGTATAGAAATATATGGTCCTCCAACCCCTCCCTCCATCCAAACTCCCAGATCTGGGTGTCTCTACGGACCCACTTGACCAGCGACTCTACAGTGATGGTAAATAGTAAGGGGAAGAGGACACTCAGGCTGGGTACCCCTCTCAATGAGAATGGGATCTAACAGTACCTCATTCACTCTCACCCATGCTCTGGGTGAGACATAGATTAGTTGAACTAGGCTGATAAAACGGGGTCTGAAATTCATCTTCATTAGAACGATGGATTTAAGGCAGATCCTTGTGACAGAGGGTGAATACTTGTGTTGTATGGCGTTTTAGATTCTGAATGGATTTTCCCGATTCATGCCCTTATATAGGTACAATTCACGTTGCCCTTATATAGGCATAGAAATCAAGCCCTTATTTAGGCATAGCCCATGCAACCCAAATACAGGCATGGCTACTTCCATCCTTTCACCAAACGTCACAACGATTTCTTGGAAAACCAGCTTAAGCCGTTAGGGACTTCCCCTTGCTTGAATATTGATTTCTCCAAGAACTCAGTTAGTTTTACAATGAACATTTATTCCTTAGGGGTTTATTCATGACGTTCATATGCCCGACTTTACGCCAAACATGGCATTCCTAAACACCTTCAAGGTATAAATATACCTTCACTTGCTATGGCAAAGCACGGTGGTGCGGAGCAGTTCAACGCCCTACTTGCCCGACGCAGCTCGCTACAGCAAGTGCCGAAGGAAGCCTAGTCTCCAGCTGACGCACTGATCAGGAAGCTGCCCTCCTCTGCTGAGAAATCCTGCTCCAGTGTTTCTGACTCCCTTGCGGGGTGTTGGGAAATCGAGGCCCGATACAGAGATACCAGACCTCCTTCATTCTAAGGTATGGCGTTGATTAGAACCTAGAGAAACCTTTGGTAGATTCTTGGCAAAAGCTAAACTATGCTAAAGACCAGACTCACTTCTTCACTCATACTAGACCTAGGTTAGGTACATTGGGATAGGCGTATTTTAGAAGCACCAGTTGAGTATTTTAGCTTGTCTTATTTATGTATGTATTTTTATATGGCTTAGAAACCATACAATGCTATTACAGTATTATTTTATAATACTATTCTCGCTGTAAGCATTATACTTTGCATTCTGTCTAACGATTGTAGCAGTTCACCTCTCTTGCATGAGAAAGAAGACTGTACAATAAACCTTTTATTGAAAACGCCTGGCTCACTATTTCTCTGCAGCTCTGTAGAAACAAAGCATACACGATTGACTGAGCAAAATCGGTATCTATTGTTTTTATGACTCAGAAGATATTTTCCAGTCCTAGGGAAACACAGTTGTCTGGTTAATGCGGTTGTCAGAAACTAATCCCTTCTTGTGTCTTCGAGAAAGTTTCTAGTGACCTCTGAGCTAGCTGGCACTCACAATTAAGTTTAGTATATTCGCTAGAGACCTACTGACCTAAGTCCTACGTCAAATCTATAGGCTATATTATTCCAATGCTCAGAGCCTATTGAGAATATAGGAACTACACTACATGGCGCCCAACGTTTGGTAAGGCACTAATTTAACTCTAAATACTAAAGTAACTCAGTTGTGCTTTTCTCGGAGACCCCCTTTCCCATAAAATACTCCAAAAGACGTCAGGAGTGGGTAAAAGGATAATATCCACCATAGCTGAGTAGGACGAAAATCCTATGTATCAGCTTTTTGGTTTGTTCAACGTTGAAGGATACAATGTTCCAAAATATTGTGCACCTTATCTTTGTTTCCATGAAACTTGCTCGGCAATTTTCAATAAACAATGTCGAATAATGGCAACAACACCGAAACCGGTGGAGCTGCGGCTGATCCAGCCAATGCAGCTTTTAACATAACAGGTTTTAATGAAACCGACGAGGATGCTATAAGCATTCCTCTAAGTTTAAGGAAAGCCATCACTATTAAACCTATTAAAAATTGCCTAACACCGAGAGGTGGTAGGGTCGTTTTTGTGATAATGGCACATGAATATCACCAGACAGAGGTATTCTATTCATGAATAGTCTTCCCTGAAGCAAATCCAGTAACACAGATATTTCACTTCTACTAAGAAGATGAACCACTGGAGGAATACATTCCTTCCGAGATTATTGAAATTCCACTCACATACCAGGAGCCTGCGCTCTGGTTTAAAGGCGCCCTAAAACATATAAATCACATTACCAGGCTTGGTCCACTAGGTAGACAAGGAGCAACATTGCCAGTTTTAGCCAGCTGTACTCCACATTCTGAAATTAATGAAATCACAGATGTGGAACTACGAGCTCAACTCAAAGAGCTAATCAAAATCTATAGACAATTGGTTCAATATGTCATGCAAACTCTCACAGTCCAACCAGCAATAATGATTCCACAGCACCCCCACCAGGGGAACACAAATAAAATTACACCACAGACTCTACATTTGGTAGTTGGTAAATTACCCACAAAATGGGAACAAATTCCATTCTGGATAGCTCAAAAAATTACTCAAATCGAGGCAGTATTTCCTAATACTACCCCTCATGAGAAACACAGAATTTTAACAATCTGTTTACCAATGGGGTTCGCACCACATCTGGAGGACTGCGACACTTGGGGTACAGTCTTTGCTGCAATTTACACTAAAACACGTGGTGTTCCGTCTATGGCGGTAATACCAGACGTTCTGAAACAGATTCAAAATTAATACGGGCAGAGCCTGCTTTAAATCTAGGTATGAAATTACTGAAGGATTTCAAACAGGTCTCAACAATAATATTAGCTAATATTAAAGGTGAGGCAGCATCCGTAGCGATCCGCCAAAAGTTAAAGGAATTTGATGTAACTTAGCAACCACAAGAACAATTGAATAATTAAAAAATCCTATGAAGAATTAGGCAGAGACAGTCTGGGAGGGAAACCAGTAAAACACCAACTGTCTGAAAGTAATGAAAAGGTCTTTACTAAAAACACTCCTACTAAAATGAAGTGGGAAAATAGCAAACAAACTTCTAAAGAGAAGCGTTCTCAATCCTGAGGTAGGTCTCCTCAAAAGGAGCCCTCCGAAAGGAGGTATAACCTCAGGAATAGGGATAATTTGAGAAAACCTGATAGAAATCAAGGGACTGATACACGCTCCTCTCGTACCTTTCAGACTTCGTCACAGAAATCCGAAAGAAGAAGACGGTCAGAAAACAAGGAAGAACGTGTGAAGTCCAAAGACGATCAATAGGTTCAGAAAAACAAGAAACCTCAATTCACCAAAAAGAAAGTAGCAGGTCTAGAAATCAGACATGCTGAGGATCTTGAGGACACAACTCAAGAACGGGAAATGGGCTCAGACAATGTTGACAGCGCAGCAGAAGTCACCATAGCTCGCAAGAACTTGAAGGAGACAGTGGACTTGAATGAATAAATTCAAGTTGAAACTGCAGATACCAGGGTTAGTTCTCCACATAAGTTATAAGTTATATGAAATAACACTCCGGATGGAGGGAGACATACCAAGAAAGATAAGAGCACTCTTTTGGGAGCGACTCTCTAAGGGTTATGACTTTCTTATAGCTAAACAAGACTGGCCACCAACATTTGTCAGGGAGTGCCCACATGGCGAAGACATCATTATGCCAGCCATCTCTAATCACATTTCAATTCATTTAAAATATACGTATGCCAGGAAATGGGCAGTTGCCCAGGCTCCTGCATTATATAAAAATCATGTAAGATGGGATGAGGACTCGCCTCACCATAAAATCCAACTAAAAAATCAACCAACTGCGCAAAGGCAGTACCCAGTTAAGCAAGAAGCTAAAAAACAGGTCAGAAAGATATCAAATCAGATTGAATACCAAGGGGTGATTGAAACATGCACCTCGTCAATGAACAATCCTTTGTTTCCTGTATCCAAACCAGACAATACATATTGTCTAGTATTAGATTACAGACATCTAAACTCTTGTTGCTAAACATTGGCAGTCCAAAATGCACACAGTACAGCATTAATGAATAACATTGTGCGTAAAAAATATAAAACCACATTAAATATTTTTAACGGTTTCTTCTGTCAAAACATTGCACCAGAAAGTAGGTATTTTACTGCTTCCTCAATTATGGGGACACAGAGTCATTTCTGTTGTCTCCCACAGGGATTCAAGAATAGTCCTGGGTTATTCTCAGCAAGGGTAATAGAGTTACTACAAACGTATGATGATAAAGCATTATCATATGTGGATGACATCTATCTGACAGATGATGACTTGTATAGGCACTTGAACAGGGTAAATACAATTATATTGGGATTGACCTCTGAAGGGTACAAATTCAATTAAAAAAATCTAGAATTGCCGATTTAAAAGTCCTCTTTCTAGGATATGAACTTTCAAGTGAAGGCAAAAGCCTGGCAGCCAACTTTCTAGAGAAATGTGCGCTGCTCCAACCTCCAAAAACGCTGAAAAACTTACAGTCGATTCTAGGATTCCTGAATTTTGGAAGAACATACATTTTAAATTACGCAGAAAGGGTTAAACCTTTCTATGAATTCATCAAACCTGATTTCAAAAGAGTTAATTGGACACAAAAACACACAGAAATTTTGCGTTCACTCCAAACAGACATGTTAGCCACTAAACATTTGCAAACACACGTAAACATACGCAACTTAGTGATCCGAATCATTCCAGGACAATGCGGATTCACGTGCTTAACTTTTAACGAAGGTGAAAAAGTACCAATTACTTACAAATCACACTTGCACACACAAGCTGAAATGAAATTCACTTCAACAGAAAAAATTCTGACAGTGGTTCAAACTGCAGTTGCAAAAGAGAGCCCTCGCACAGGGTAAAAGCATTATGATTGTTACACCTGTACCTGCCTTAGAGGCAGTGACAACAGCAAGCATTCCAAATGCAAAAGCTTTACATCTGAGATGGATACAATGGGTTAATTCTCTTGCTGCAACAGAAGTTGAATATGTTTTTGACCCATATTTGAAAACACAAGCATTTCTACAATACGAACAAGAATGTCCTCTGCCTACTGAAATTCTGCCTCTGGAACAGTATGAATATATAATTTATACTGACGGATCGGCTCAACCCACTACGGGGGGGTAAACAAGCCTATAGTGCGACGTGCGCGATCGTTAAAGGTCGTTGGCGCGATGGCAAATTCCGACCAATGGTCACTAAAAATCAATCTTTAGGAGATTGTACAGCTCAGAAAGCTGAACTACAAGCATTCAAGATGGCGCTTGAGAATACGGACCGCGAATTCCCCACACTCATAGTGTGCGATTCGTATTATTTTGTTCAATCTTACAATGAATACTTGCAAAACTGGATTCAAAACGGTTACAAAGATGCAAAAGGTGGCACAATCAAGCATAAACTGCTTTGGGAACAAGTAGTTCAGTTACGACAAGGACTACAAAACACTCACGTGATACATACGCTGAGTCATCAACGTGATGGCGTTCAGGTTGCAGGGAATTCATTGGCTGATGAAGCCGCAAAGGCAGCTGTGCAAATGGCTTCCGTAGCTAATTCAAAAACAAAAATAGACGGCGAAATAATGCTAGCTATCAATGCTTCAAGCAAAGACAGTGGTAAAACATTATCAAAAGGGTTTCTACTCAAATACTCATACATAACTGATGCAAATAATGGATGAGAGAACATGGCAGCTAGCAGACGTGGCTGGTCGGGAGGCTCCAGAGGCTCGGGTGTACGGGCGGCTTATTACAACGCCAGTCCTTCAATATTAGCTATTTTTGACTCTCTGCAGCATTTGAGGACATTATTTGCGCAAAATATATCGCTTTCAGTGGGTATTCAATCTTCACTCACCCGTCGGCAACGACCGGGGAAACACGGTTGGAGCCGCGGCAGCATACCCGAGGCGGAAGGCGGGGCTGGGCAGCTCTGAGTACACAACGGCTGTCGGAGAGCTCGGCAGTGGAGGTCAGGCGCGGATCGGATTTCCAGTGATAACGTTTAATGTTGCTCGCGGTTTTGCTTGCTGGTTGGATTTTTTCTTCATCGTGAGCCCTGCAGGTCGATTCAGCCTGGAGAAGGCACAAGGCTCAGACGCGGCGAAAGCCGCTACTACTTCCATAAAACAGATTCCTGGCATCAACTTAAAGGTGAGACAGCACAATATTTCTGGAGGGGGGCTTATCCGTTGGGTTAAGGCGGCCTCTGAAGTCAGGAGAGGAAGAAGGGCTGGATTTAAAATTTCCTACTTTGGGAGAGATTTTGGCATCACGCAGGAAAAACTACTTTACCCACAATGCACTAGGCTCCAAAATTCCTTCCATATAAAACTGAATAATGCCGGTCACACTGTTAATGGAAGGATAGTGCCTATAGTACCCTCACCGCGTATGTGAGGCAGCGAGTTTCAAGAAAGCCAGGCTTCCGGGTACACGCTTAGAAGCAAAGGTGGGAAGCAGGCTGCTGCAAACGCATCCACAGATTTTCCGCCATCGGCGGTGGCTAAATCCAAGGCAACATTTTCTAAGAGGACCGTGAAAAAAAATACTTCCAAAGCACAGAAGCCTGTTACGAAGGTCAAACCACCGCCCTCATTGAAGGCTTACTTTAAGTCAGTGCCTTCTGTATTGGAATTTAAACATTCTGATGGGATTTCAGCACTTGACTCTTCAAGGAGTCTCCAAACATTTAATAAATATCATCTTCTGGGGAACTTAGAATTAGTATAACACAAACAGATACTGTTTGGAAGCGACGCACTAGTCACACGCCCCCTTGGGGTGCTCTATATCCCATAGTAGTTCATGATTTCACCAGTTTTGGAAAACATTTTCTGAACAACCCATAGTGTAAATTCATTCAACCAAAATCATATGCACATGTCTGTGATGCACAAAGATACAAACAAACTAAATGAGAAACGTTGTATATTTAATTGCGATTTTTCTTTTTTCTTATGCTTGGTTCTTCAGTCAGATGATACATTACATCATGTACATCCCATCCTTCTGTTCAGTTAGTCCCAATGCATTTCGGTATGATTATACCTTCATCAGGGGAATACTGCAATTAGAATCAATACAATAACAATGATCAAAATTATAAATAGGGGAGCCCCAGTCTCCACCTCATGTACATGTGAACTATTGTGCAAGTTTGTCATAACAAGTACCACCTTAGCTAAACCCTCACCTCCGTGTGATGGAAATGATAATAATAAACCCTCACCTACAAGTGCAGGGAAAAAAATAAATAAATAAAGAACGTGGGTTATCCTATATCCATGCATTGTGTACTCAATGTGACAAGTACCTGACTCTGCGCAATAGTAGACTCGAAGCCTCGAGAAGATAGTATTCCTAAATAAATGAATCAGAAAATGACTCCCTATGCAGACCTTCACAAAAAACTTCTACCAAGAAACCAAGACGACCAGACAGCGACCTCCGCCTACCTTAATCAATGTGTGTTCTCCCATCTACTGCTAATCAACCCTGGTCCGCTCTCTTGCTGTCTCGCTGTCTGTAAAAAATGTAAATGTCACTGTAAGTCCTCCACGTCATGTGACTTAGTGTCTCCCCGCCTGGCTGCTGCCCCCTTCCCTTCCGTGTACCTGCCAGTGGAAACTCCTCTCTTCTACTCTTCGTGTCGCGTCCTCGGGCCGTTACCCCTCCACCTTCTATAAAGGAAAACCGGCGTTTCCGTGTAAACACTAAAAACGGACTCATGTACGGACTCTTACTGTGGGCGCCATTACTGCCTAAACTAGAGAAACTAAATCGAGTGTGAAAACTCCTGGTGGACCAGTGCACAACATAAACCAAAATGCAAAATGAAACGTGAAACTCTATAAAGATGTTGACAAAAGCGTGCTGTAAGGTTAGACTAAGTAAATACTGATTTTGACAAAGTTGCTAACATATTTCCAATAACAATAACAACTGTAAAGCTTGCTGATGCTGTTGTCAAAACAAATACACATTTACAAGAAACATATTAATTCAATCTTGTCATTAAGCCCCTCCGGTCCCAGCGTATTCAAATGGATAACCCACGTTCTTTATTTATTTATTTTTTTCCCTGCACTTGTAGGTGAGGGTTTATTATTATCATTTCCATCACACGGAGGTGAGGGTTTAGCTAAGGTGGTACTTGTTATGACAAACTTGCACAATAGTTCACATGTACATGAGGTGGAGACTGGGGCTCCCCTATTTCTAATTTTGATCATTGTTATTGTATTGATTCTAATTGCAGTATTCCCCTGATGAAGGTATAATCATACCGAAATGCATTGGGACTAACTGAACAGAAGGATGGGATGTACATGATGTAATGTATCATCTGACTGAAGAACCAAGCATAAGAAAAAAGAAAAATCGCAATTAAATATACAACGTTTCTCATTTAGTTTGTTTGTATCTTTGTGCATCACAGACATGTGCATATGATTTTGGTTGAATGAATTTACACTATGGGTTGTTCAGAAAATGTTTTCCAAAACTGGTGAAATCATGAACTACTATGGGATATAGAGCACCCCAAGGGGGCGTGTGACTAGTGCGTCGCTTCCAAACAGTATCTGTTTGTGTTATATTTTGTCACTGACGTGAGCCTGTCAGATTAGGCGACAGCACCACAAAGAGAAAAAACAATTAATTGTAATAATTCAGTGAAACGAATACCTTGAAACAGGTGTGCAGAGTGTCCACTACATACACATATTCGTTACCCAGGAACTTAGAATTAGATCATGGGCTGGAGCAAACAGAGGCTTCAGGGCTCGTAAGGATGCAGAGTTCTGAAATGGCAGACAATGAGCCTAAAGGGCTGATCAGTACTTTAACAAGTAACAGCGGGGATGACTCACCATCTACTCCCGCAGGTATATTGGCTACGGACACTTCTGATCAGTCTGTCATGTTAATGCTACAGGCTTTAAGCCATGAGGTTAAAAGCGGGTTTCTAGCCTCACAGAGAAATCAGCAAGAAATAAAACTGTACTGCAAGAAGCTGGAAGAAAAGTTTGATGCACTGGCAGCTAGAACAACTGAACTGGAGTCCACTGTTTCAGAGCTTAAATTACTCGCAGTCCAACATTCTAGAAAAATTGAAGATCTCAGACAGCGTGAACAGGGATACCAAGAGAAAATGGAGTCGCTAGAAAATGCGCAAAGGAGGAATAATTTGCGCTTCCTTTAAGTTCCGGAAGTGGCAGAAGGAGGTAACATAAAAGAGTTTGTGGTTAAACTAATAAAACAAGCGATTCAGGTCGAACTTTCAGAAGAAGAATTAATGAGAGACATTCAACTAGTCCATAGGGATCCATTTAGACAAAACCTTAATAAAAGCAGACCCAGGAAGATTTTAGTTCACTTTTTGACTTATACTCTAAAAGATGAGATACTCAATAGGGCACTAAAAAGTAGCTCTTTATCAGTTGAAGGGATTACTTTTCAGATTAGATCGGATGTATCTTCGATCACAGCATCCAGGCAGTGGAAGCTTGGTAAACTACTTTCTCCTTTTAAGCAACTCGGTGCCACTGCCCAATTGAAGTTCCCTGCATCTCTAAAAGTAATGTATAAAAACAAAATGAAAGTCTTTAAAAGGGTCGATGAGGCAGAAGAGTATCTCCAACTAGTCACAGTTGACAGTAAAAGTGATCAGAGCGAGTAATAACTAGCAACTCAAAGTTCCAATAGCAGACACAATAACTAACGTCCTCATTAGTCCGATTTTGTAAATAGATTACCCTTTTTGGTTTTCTTTTCTATAATAGCTATATCAACATATATACCATCCGACATCCGAGGATGGAGCCTTAATGGCCTGAGGTAGGCCAAGAGAAAGGAGAGGGGCTCTCCAGGGGAGCACGGGAGGGTTTAGGCTTGTACAGGGGGGGGAGGGGAAGGGCACTGGGTGGGGAGCATGTTTGAGAAAAAACAAAAAAAATGTCCAAATCGCCAAATATGATACTTAATCGTTCACACCTAGTAAATATAAAATGTCGCAGGACAGGGTAGCCCCGTTGGCATATATCAAGATCTTGTCATGGAATTTAAATGGTTTAAGGGTTAAACATAGAAGAGAGAGGATATTCCAATATTTAAAGGATGCGCCTGAACATGTTTTCATTCTACAAGAGACGCATTCTACGGAACAAGAATTAAGAGACATGTGCAGTAAAAAAAAATGGATTCAACATGTAATAACAACTTCGCAGCAAACTTCAAATAAATGAGTGGCTATAATGATTAAATCTAATCCCGAGATTATGTTACTTGAGTCAAGAACCAATAAAAAAGGGAGATGGGCTATAGCAAAGATAAAATATTATTCATATAAATTTACAGTCGTGCAACTGTACATTTATTGAATTTAGATGATACACTCACTCTTAGAGAACTCATGGTTGAACTCTTAGATTTTGATGATCCCTTAATTCTTGCAGGTGATTTTAATTTAGTTCTTGACCCACAAATTGATAAATCTTATAAACTTAAGGCTTCCCATAATCCCAAAACTAGATCTCTATTATTAAATGCAATCAGCCAGTTTGGCTGGAAGGATATATGGAGGAAGAAATCGGGCACAAAAAGAGAATTCACTTTTCATAATAAGAAGTTGCGCCATAAATCCAGATTAGATTTTTTTCTAATTGCAGAACAGTTATGTGAGCTCGTAAAAGAGGTTAGACATCTAAGAGCTCATATTTCAGATCATTCTGCCGTCTCTTTAGTTTTCAAACTATCAGGCCCACAGAGTATTAAAAGATGGACCATAGATAGGAGTATTCTCTTGGACGAAGAGATAATAGAGAATTTGCTCTCTGAATCAAATGAGTTCTTCAAAATCAATTTAGGGACAGCTACACTTCCCATTGTTTGGGATTCATATAAAGCCTTTTTGAGAGGGCTACTACTGGCCATTCAATCCTCTAAACACAAAACATATAGGGCGAAGATCTCACAGATTGAGTCAAAAGTTAAGACTTTAGAACGTGCCTTATTGGACCCAACTTTAGCGCCAGGAGCAAATATTAAGGAAGATCTGATCGCCTGCAAATTACAACTTGAGGAGATTTTAGATGAAAGACTTAGGAAACGATGGCAGGCTAGTTCTCTGGATCATTTTGAATATGGCGAAGCTAGTGGTAAGTTGTTAGCTTGGAAGGCGAAAAAAGAGCAGAAGAGGAACACAATTAAAGGAGTTCAGTTGGGCAATACGGATCTGATTTCGGAGAATAGCGCTGATATTGAACAGGCTTTCTTCAATCACTTTGATCTAGTATATAAGGAGGATTTAGTTCCACACCAAGGTTTAATTCAGACATGGCTTGATCAATATGCTGTCCGCCGAATAGATGATCAGGCATCTGAGAATTTAAATAGAGAAATTAGCTTGACTAAAATAGCCATGGCAATAGACTCTGCTAAAAGAAGTAAGGCTCCAGGACCGAACGAGTTGCCGGCCGAGATTTATAAAGTTCTGGCTCCAGTAATTACCCCTGTTCTTCAGAAGCTCTTCACATTTATTTTTGAGGAAGGAGGTAAAATTCCCTCTTCTTGGAATGAGGCTATAGTTGTCCTCATTCTTAAACCACTGAAGTCTCCATCGCAGTGTGACTCATACAGACCCATCTCTCTGCTTAACTTGGATTATACATTCTTGGCTAAAATATTGGCAGAGAGACTGAATGGGGTTGCTGGCAGACTACAACACTTAGATCAAAAGGGATTTGTCAGAGGGCGTTCTATACAAGACCTGACACAAGCACTAGTAGGTGCAATTGACCTTGCTTCCCTCCATAAAATTCTGTTGGCGGTCATAACATTAGATGCCACTGAGGCTTTGATCGCGTTAATTGGGTATTTCTGGCTAAAGTCTTAGAAAGGTCTAACTTGGGTAGGAATTTTTGTAGATCTATATCCGCATTCTATCAGGCCCCAATAGCTAGAGTATTAATAAATGGAAGTCTTTCATCACCCATAAAAATTAATAGAGGTACAAGACAGGGATTTCCTCTTTCACCCTGGCTTTTTGATCTATATATTGAATCATTGGCTGAAAAAAATCAGACAAGACCAGAGTATTTTACCATTCAAATATAATAACTGGGAGAAAAAAGTCTCTCTATATGCTGATGATATGATGTTGTATACATCAGACCCTATCAATGCAATTCCTCGTATTTATAGTGCGGCTGAGCAGTTTGGACAAATTTCTGGATATCAGATCAATCAGTCTAAATCAGAATGCATGATATGGAATATCACAACCTTAACATCTATCCCAATTTTAAAACACGAAATAAGATATTTGGGGGTACAAATTACGCAGGACATACACCAATTGGCCGACAAAAATCTGGTGAAAATTGAGAGAGAAATTACGGAATCTCTGAAAGGCTGGTCACTTCTTCCTCTGACTTTAATTGGAAGAGTCAACATTATTAAAATGATGCTGCTACCTAAATTCATTTTCATATTTCAGAATATCCCACTCGCTTTTAAGGAAGCCCGGTTAAGTAAGATTCAAGCTAAATGGAATTCATTCATCTGGGCATCAAAGGGCATAAGGATTGCATGGAAGCTGCGTAGAAAGAAAGGTAAAGGAGGGCTCTGTGCTCCAGATCTGAAACTATATGCCTGGACTTTACTAATTAAGGCGGGAATAAGGCTATTCGATTCTCCAGCGAGGACAGAAACAGACTTTATGTTCCAGACTATGCTATCTAAGCTCCAGGGAGGCACTCAGGGATTTTTGTTTAAGTTCAGCGATTCGTACGTTTAAAGGTTCTTAGAGATATGGCATATGTTTGGGCCAGAGTAAGAAGGTCGCTAAATATCTCATACTATTCTGCGATGGCTCCAATTTGGGATTCACCAGGTTCTCCAGAGTGGACCAAAGATTCATTGACTATTCCGCTTCGGGTAGCAAATGTAAAATCTTGGGGCCAGTTAATGCCGGAAGGGGTCCTCTTGAGCTGGGAGGAGATCTCTACTCTTACGGATAATAACTTATCTAAGTTTAAATATTTACAAATCAAAAGTTGGGCTCAGGCTATGGCAGTGGAAATTGGTGTTAACTCAGTTTTGGAGGAACTTTTATTGAAGAAAGCAAGGAGAATAAAAACATCAGTTCTTTATTGGACAATCCTGGAAGCAGAGGAGGGGGATTTCTGTCTCCCAGTACAACTTTGGAGGGACCAAGTTCCGGGTGTCGATTTGCAGAATTTATGGCAAGTATCCTTTGATTTACTTCACGTTACAGTGTCTCCCGCCAATTTAAAGCGCAATCATCTTTTTTCTCTCCATAGAGTGTATTGGTCTCCGGCCAGGCTGGCCACATTTTTTAAGGGTCCTATTCCCTGTTGCCCAAAGTGTAACCAGGAAAAGGCAGACGACCTTCACATTTTTAGCTTGCCCTGCTCTAAGGAATTTTTGGTTTGAGGTAGCAGAAGGTATGAAAACGCTCTTCAATTTTGATATACAGGTTAGTATATCATTTATTTTCTTTGGAATTTTTTCTAATTATGAGGAACTTCCTCAAGACATTAATAAATTATCTCTTTATTTAATTATTCTCACTCGTAGAGAGATATGCAAACTTTGGGTTAGTGACACTGTACCTTCATACCTAAATTGGATCAGGGCAATTAAGCATACACTTAATTTGGATAAGGTAGCCTGGAGGAGCAGGAAGCATTTTTGGATCCCATGTATTAACTGGCTCGATAGGATGTGAACGATTTTGTCCAATGATTATGCCTTTTTGCAGAGTGGGTTACCCTAAGATCAGTTCAAGGGCTTGGAAAGATGGAAGAACTGAATTGAATTTATACTTTGTAGTACCGTGTGGTATGCATTGGGTATCTGCAGAAAGAGCATCCATTAAGATCTTCAGAGTTTAAGAAGGGGCCCCTCTGCTGCGGTGCAGGGGGTGGCAGGAATCGGTTACTCTGAGAATATCTTTTTTGGCGTATGAGGACAATTTTTTCTTTTTTAAACGAAAAAAAAATAACTGATGCAAATAATGTTCAGTTTGCTCGAATCCCTGAAGTGAGGGATAGAGTAATTCCAAACATGGAACATAGATTAGGACTAATCTGAGCAGCACATGAAGGCTTGCGTCTGCGAATGCAGGTGTTTCCGCCACAGTATCATTATTAAAACAGAGATACTGGTGGCCGCGCACGAGGAAACAGACCAGAAACTATGTTTTGGAATGTGAAATCTATCAAAAGATGATAGTTTCTACATTGACACGTCCTGCCCAGATAACCCTGTTAATTTCAGATAAACCCTTAGTTTGTGTTTACCTGGACCACTGTGGTCCCTTACAGAGGGATGGTAACTATAAATATATCATGGTCGCAGTGGATTCGTGTTCAAGGTTCATTTGGATGTGGCCTCACGCTCGGCTGACGCTCGAACTGTTATAAAAGATTTGCGAGTCTTTATCGACACATACGCAGTCGGCACGCTACATTCTGACCAAGGTCCTGCGTTTAGCTCTCGAGGTTACAAGGAGGCCATGGCCAAATTGGGCATTGCATTGCGGTACTCCTAGTCCATTCCATCCTGAGGGAAATTCGGTAGTGGAGAGAAAAAACCGGGACATAAAGCAATCTATAACAGCTAGGGTATTAGGCTCGGGTGACAGGTGGGTCAAACATCAAGTGTCCAACGTAGTCTTAACAATCGGCCAAGAAGTTCTCTAGGGGGTATCACTCCATATGAAGTCCTTTTTGGTACCAGAATGTTAGTATCGGACCTCGATTGTCAGACTTCAGTGGTAGACCAAAAACCCTTTGATATCAAAGACTGTTTGGCTGTTTTACAGGACCTAAATGAAATAAGAACGAAACAAAGTAACGTGTTCCTGAAGCCAACCACCACTGAAGAGAAACCGACCGCCCCAGCAAGGCCAGTCTGGATTCCTAAGCTTGGGGATCTAGTCAGAAAAAAGATCGCGGACAAGAAGGAATTTGGGCCTTCTAACAGACAACCAGTACCTGTCCTAGCAATCCACGGATCAAGAACAGTATTACTGCCGCCCCTTGCTGGTAAAAAGGAGAACAGGTTTGTGTCCATCGACCTGGTCAAACCTCATCATGTGGCCGATCATAAGCAGTAGGCCAAGTGGACTCCAACAATGTAGCAGATGCCCTAATCTGGCTACTATCCAAGAGGTTCAAACTGATAGACTCATCACCTTTGAAGAATCTGCAGTGCGAAAAGAAGGACTATGCAACAAAGCAATGGTACTTGTACCTCAAAAGACCTAAATAACAGTTCGTCAAGAAACACCTGTCTACAATGAAGTAACAAGTGATCAAGTGGTTCCAGCTATTTCAGCGAATCCTGATGCAATACCTACAATTGACAGAACTGCCTCAGGCTATTTCATTGACTTTGATATGTTTTCTGAGTATCCAAGCGAACCTGAAACGACGCCAGCAAAAATAACTTTCAAAGAACAAGCAACAGACCCTTTTCATCACCTGGAAAAGACTTATCTGGTTTCACCAAGGATTGAACTTTGGATTGTGTTGGGTGTGCTTTTTCTCCTACTTTGGTTGAATCTGGTAATAACTGTGGGAATGCTGATAAATGGAAGATATGTTAAAAAGGACACAGCAAGTAAGAACATCAACTTACTGCTCAAGCCGCACAAATCATCTCATCGTGAACAAAGAGACTTGTCATCAGTGAATATCACAGCCGTTCCTATAACAGGGTGTATAGTTTGGGACAGAACTGATTATGACATTTTTGGCCCTGCAGAGCTGTTGAAGATTCCACACCAGTTCAAGATTTTCTTGAATGACTTTGTTTTATCTACTACCTTTTCTGATGATTGGGACTTTGAGACTGTTAATAATATGATGTCAAACTTAGAAATGTCTGCTGTATTTACAAATCATGAATACTTAGAAGTTTCATCAGATTATGAACAAATGTTTTGGTATACTCACTATGGTCATCATTTCTTGCACAAACCTGCAAACCCTAGAAATGTATTGATGTATAACCAATGGGAACATTGTCCTACGCCACCAAAAGGAAGCTCAAAAACATTTTTGGGAAAATTTCCATACTTTTCAGGTTTTAATATTTCCAATCCATAATCATTTCATTTAAAAATGTTAATAAGACAGGAATGAAAAGTATGTTGACAAATACCATGCAAATGTATTCTGCAGCCTTTTATGCTCTGCTGTCTTCACTAGGTTTCGACTTTTGGAAAGACAGCATTGAGACAAAAACTGTCTGGGGCACAAAAGATTGGCAAGTGCAGGGGATAGAACGTTTATTTAGAGCCTGCATCATCCCAGAGCAAATTATCTTTTTGAATGACACTGTCCAACAGACGTCTTGCCCTGGATTAGCCATGATAAAAAACTTAAACAATCCGTCCATACCCACACTTACACCAGATAGCAGTAACACTTCAGAGGGGGAGGTCTATGTACATACTACTATTTTGCTTCACAACAGAACAGATCCAGATTGGAAAAAAGGTTAACCAGGCCCACAGACACAAACAACTGCCAAGATAGAGTCCTGAATAAAGCATGGGGGTTCACAGTCACTAGGCCAGATCCAAGATATGTTCAGAGACAGCATCCAGGAATTGTAACAACATACAGTGTAGGGAAACTGTGCCTTGAATGGTTGCATAGATCTACACTCAAGGATTTAGAACAACACTTATCTTTACTTAAAGATGGCGCTGATCTTAGGGGATTCTTGCTAGGACCAAGAACACCGCGTCATAAACGTTGTATATATGTCGGTATCTATGCTGCTTATAATGAAGCATGGAAGATTACGCAAGCAGAGACTGCAGAACTAATACAAGAAATTGATCGTATTAATTTGGAGAAAACTCTCTCTGTAGTTGACAATGGGTTAACGACTCTGTCATTCAGGATATATTCTTTGGACAGCATAGTATCCTCTGCCATTGACATCTTGGAACAGGACTTGGTCATGTTGCAACATGGTCAGTCGCAATTACGTTCTATCATGCTATCGGGCTGGAGGTTACAAAACCTTTATTCAGGCTATGTGCCTTGGCATTTAATCAATACTACGTCACTGTTTTCAGAATTCAATCTCACTGATAAACAGAGCAAATTGGCACAAAGGGGAGCAGACTATACGGTGCTGAGCATTGAAAAACTGGAAAGATTGCCATTTACGGTAGCTGAAAAGCCAGCCACTGAATGGATTATACATGGAACAATCACGCTGCCTGTTACAATTTTCCATTTTCAGTATTGCCTAAAACATATACCAGCAGGCACATATGGAAGGTTGGGTAAAGAATACATCAAGACATCCTGGGAATTATTGTACATACACAGATGTTGGAGTGGGGGTAGAGAAGTGTTTCTTAGTGGTAAAAATTGTTATAACGCACTAAGCGGTTCTCTCCTTTGTCAGGGTATTAATTTACACGGGGCCTGCGACGGTTCCTGTACCAACTTATCCTGCCACCTACAAGGTTCACCAGCTGCGGTGATTGATCCAATTTTTGGACAACTTCCCAATGGAAGTGACCGCATGTTGAACGATCACAGCTGCTGTGGCATGTTGCCAGGTCTACCCTGTCTAGTAACTGTGTCAGCCAGGGTCACTTGCTGTATGGAAGTATTGTTTCAAAAAACCAAGACAAACCGGGAGTTGCTGTTATGGCCTTCACTGAACATCTCTTCTATACAAATTGATACTTTAAGCAGAATGAAAGCCATTCTTTTACAGAAAACTGTGCCACTGACCTTGGCCAAAGAGACCTATGATCTGCAAGTCGCAAGGACTTATGCAGAGATACATGCCCTTTTATCTACAGATTGCCCTATATATTTCTCGGAAATGATAAGTCGTATCTTAAACATGTCTGATACAAGTGGTATTGTACATGTATTTAGGACAGTATTTTCTGGACTGTTAGCACCTTTTGAAGCAGTACTAGGAATATTCCCAAATTTCGTGCACTCTTTGTTTGGCGGATTGCCTCTCATTTTGGGACTCGCTGCAGGGATACTATTTTTGCTCCTACTGCTGCGATATGGCAAGTCAATCCACAAGCGACACCCAGTTCTCCATGGAGACAACTCTACTGGCAATGAAGTGTTGTGAGTGCATCGTCCAAATTTTAGGACTACCTCGTCTACGAGAAATCAATACCACATGGTTTCTGTCATTCAGACCTATTTGGCAAGATTGCATCTTACCTGTTCTACGCTGCCTGCTATCCGGAGAGAAATGCATATTAGACTTATGTCTCACACTCCCATCAGTCATGCCAACGGATGTTGATACTTTGCTTGAACCAGTAACGGCCCATGCACTGTGTTGTCCCCAGCGGCTACCAATTCTGATGACAGCATTCATTGAGATCTCACAGACGCAAAATGCTGGCGATGAGGTACGAGAGGAAACAGGCACACAAGTATCATCCACTTCGAACATTGCTAATGCGACCAATGCTGACGGCGATGCTTTACATCTATGTGCTGTTAATCTTCTAAACAAGGTAATCCAACTCTCACCTACAATGGTAGACAAATTCTTTACAGACTTAGAAGATTTAGGGCCAGATGTAGGTAGGCTTTTACCGGGCGGTAACGGCCGATTTCGGCCGTTACCGACCGGTAAATGGCTTTTCAGTATGTAGGGGCAAATTTTACAGAATCGGTAAATTTACCGATTCGGTAAATTTACGACTCTGTAAAATACCGAATCAGTATTTTTACCGATTCGGTAAATCTGATATGTAGGTGGGACTCTTCAGAGTCCCAAAAGCCTTACCGAATCGGTATTTTACCATCAAATCCAATTTGATGGTAAAATACCGATTCCGGTGTGCATGCACATGTGTGCATGCACACCTATGCCATATGACAGGCAGACCTGCCCTTAGGGCATGTATGCCTGCCACATGGCACCCGAGCCTCTTTTGGGGGGCCCAGAGGGTGTCAAAGTGACACCCCCTGCACCCTTGTGAAATTCGGTATTTACCGATTCGGTAAATACCGAATCGGTAATGCCCATTCATTCCTATGGGCTTCAAAGCCCATAGGAATGAATGGGCATTACCGATCGGTATTTACCGAATCGGTAAATACCGAATTTCTCCGATTCGGTATTCCAGCACATCTGGAATACCTACATACCCACCCCTCTGATTTACCGATTCTTAATTACCGAATCGGTAAAATTCGGTAATTAAGAATCGGTAAATCAATCCTACCTACATTTGGCCCTTGATGTTTTCTCCAAACAATAACACTGACTTTTGATTTGGCACACAGTGTTCTGAGAGACCCTGAATTCGACCTTCATTTTTTCAAAACAAAGTTCTAACTTTGGGACTTTTTTCCTATGATTATTAATTTTTCCAAATTTGTATTTGTCATTTTTCGGCACAAAGTAATCTGCTTAAAGTAGAACTACTCATAGAGAACTAGAATTCTTTGAAAAACGTCCAGCGACAATATTTGACCTTGTCCACATAACAAACAGTTGTATGTATTCTGACATGAAATGGTTTTGGCCCTTTTTCTTCTGTATTCACGAGCCATTTCATGAATGTATTTTCATGATTCATTCAGATAGCATTTTTTCAAATGTCAACTGTATGCTTAGAATGAAACATTGCTTTTAATGCGTTCCTGCACAAATGCACTTTTTCATGTACAACCGGTACCATTGCATTTGTATGTATTTTGGGTGGGTTTTAACCACTTGTTGTATAGATGGTATTTAGATACGTTTATTCATGTTTAGAGCGTAGTATTTAGTAGAAGTCGTACATAAGAAAGTGGAGTGGGTGTTGTATGGCGTTTTAGATTCCGAATGGATTTTCCCCATTCATGCCCTTATATAGGTACAATTCACGGTGCTCTTATATAGCCATAGAAATCAAGCCCTTATTTAGGCTAAACCCATGCAACCCAAATACAGGCATGGCTACTTCCATCCATACACCAAACGTCACAACGATTTCTTGGAAAACCAGCTTAGCCTTTAGGGACTAACCCTTGCTTGAATATTGATTTCTCCAAGAACTCAGTTAGTTTTACAATGAACATCTATTCTTTAGGGGTTCATTCATGACGTTCATATGCCCGACTTTACGTCAAACATGGCATTCCTAAACACCTTCAAGGTATAAATATACCTTCTCTTGCTATGGCAAAGCACGGTGGTTTGGAGCAGTTCGACGAACTACTTACCCGACGCAGCTCGCTACAGCAAGTGCTGAAGGAAGCCGATTGTCCAGCTGATGCACTGATCAGAAAGCTGATCTCCTCTGCTGAGAAATCCAGCTCCAGTGTTTCTGACTCCCCTTGCTCTGTGTTTTGGTAAATGGAGTCCCCTGACAGAGATACCAGACCTCCTCCATTCTAAAGTATGGAGCTGATTAGAACCTAGTGAAACCTTTGGTAGATTCTTGGCAAAAACTAAACCTATGCTAAAGACCATACTTACTTCTTCCCTCATATTAGACCTAGGTTAGGTACATTAGGGTAGACATATTTTAGAAGCACCAGTTGAGTATTTTAGCCTGTGTTATTTATGTATGCATTTTTATATGGCTTAGAAACCGTACAATGCTATTACAGTATTATTTTATAATACTATTCTCGCTGTACGCATTATACTTTGCATTCTGTTGAACGATTGTAGCAGTTCACCTCTCTTGTATGAGAAAGAAGACTGTTCAATAAACCTTTTATTTTATTGTAAACTATTTCTCTGCAACCCTGTAGGAACAAAGCATGCATGATTGACTGAGTAAAATAGTTATCTAATGTTTCTACGACTCAGAAGAGATTTTCCAGTCCTAGGGAAACAAATTTGTCATGTTTATGCAGTTTTCAGAAACTAATCCCTTCTTGTGTATTCGTTTCTAGTGACCTCTGAGCTAGCTGGCACTCACAATTAAGTTTAGTATATTCGATAGAGACATACTGACCTAAGTCCTACGTCAAATCTATAGGATATATTTTTCCAATGCGCAGAGCCTATTGGGAATGTAAGTACTACACTACACTTGCATTGTTCCAGCATTCCGTCCATCAATTGTTTATTTTGCATATGTCTCCCTAAGTGGGAAGGGTATGCCCAGACGTGGGTCCTGTGCTCACTACACTACTGGATTCAAGCTAGCCTGGTTGATGAAGGGTGATGCCCCGAACCCGGACCTAGGATGCTTCTTTCAGGTCCAGAGAGGGCCTGACTAGGCAGTTCAGGCTGGAATGTTCCCACAAGGACAAGGGTCAAGGTTGATTTGCATATGGCTGGGTCCGAACTGGAGTGGTGTGGTGAGCAAAAGAATCATGGATTTAACCCAGATCCTTGTGACAGGGGGTGAATGCTTTCATTGTCCAGCATTCCGTCCATCAATTGTTTCTTTCGCATATGTCGCCCTAAATGGGAAGGGTATGCCCAGACGAGGGTCCTGTGCTCACTACACCACTGGGCTTGGCAGTTATAGCTGGACTGTTCCCACAAGGAACAGGGTCAAGACTGATTTTCATATGGCTGGGTCCAAACTGGGGTGGTATGGGAAGCAAAAGAATGATGGATTCAACCCAGATCCGTGTGACTGGAGGTGAATGCTTGCATTGTCCAGCATTCCGTCCATCAATTGTTTCTTTTGCATATGTCACCCTAAGTGGGAAGGGTATGCCCTGTCGTGGGTCCCGTTCCCACTACACCACTGGATTCAAGCTAGCCTGGCTGATGAAGAGTGATACCCTGAAACGGGTCCCAGGATGCCTTTTTTCGGTCCAGGGAAGACCTGGCTTGGCAGTTCGGGCTGGACTGTTCCCTCAAGGAACATGGTCAAGATGATTTGCATATGGCTGGATCCAAACTGGGTTCGTGTGGTGAGCAAAACAATGATGGTTTTAACCCCGATCCTTCTGACTGGGGGCGAATGCTTGCATTGTCCAACATTCCGTCCATCAATTGTTTCTTTTGCATATGTCGCCCTAACTGGGAAGGGTATGCCCAGACATGGAATCGGTGCTCACTACACCTCAGGATTCAAGCTAGCCTGGATGATGAAGGGTAATGACCTGAAACCAGTCCCAGGATGCTTGTTTCAGGTCCAGGGAGGACATGGTTTGGTAGTTCAGGCTGGACTGTTCCCAAGAGGAACAGGGTCAAGATTGATTTGTATATGGCTGGTTCCAAACTGGGGAGGCGTGGGAAGCAAAAGAATGATGGATTTAACCCAGAAACCTAGATCCTTGTGAATGGGGGTGAATGATTGCATTTTCCAGCATTCGATTGATCAATTCTTTCTTTTGCATATGTCGCCCTAAGTGGGAAAGGTATGCCTAGACGTGGGTCCCATGTTCACTACAGCACTAGATTCAAGGTAGCCTGGCTGATGAAGAGTGATACCCTGAAACGGGTCCCAGGATGCTTGTTTTCGGTCCAGGGAGGACCTGGCTTGGCAGTTAGGGTTGGACTGTTCCCACAAGGAACAGGGTCAAGACTGATTTGCATATGGCTGAGTCCAAACTGGAGTGTTGTGGTGAGCAAAAGAATGATGGATTTAACCCAGATCCTTGTGACTGAGTGTGAATGCTTGCATTCTCCAGCATTTCGTCTATCAATTGTTTCTTTTGCATATGTCGCCCTAAGTGGGAAGGGTATGGCCAGACGTGGGTCCTATGCTCACTACACCACTGAATTCAAGCTAACCTGGCTGATGAATGGTGATGTCCTGAAACGGGTCCCAGGATGCTTGTTTCCGGTCCAGGGAGGACCTGGCTTGGCAGTTCGGGCTGGAATGTTCCCACAAGAAACAGGGTCAAGACTGATTTGCATATGGCTGGTTCGAATGTGGGGAGGTGTGGGAAGCACTGGAATGATGGATTTAACCCAGAAACCCAGATACTTGTGACTGGGGGTGAATGCTTGCATTTTCCAGCATTCCCTCCATCAATTGCTTCTTTTGCATATGTCGCCCTAAGTGGAAAGGGTATGCCCAGAGGTGGGTCCCGTGCTCACTACACCACTGGGTTCAAGCTAGCCTGACTGATGAAGGGTGATGCCCTGAAACCAGTCCCAGGATGCGTGTTTCTGGTCCAGAGAGGACCTGGCTCGGCAGTTCTGGCTGGACTGTTCCCTCAAGGAACAGGGTCAAGACTGATACCATATGGCTGGGTATAAACTGGGGTTGTGTGGTGAGCAAAAGAATGATGGATTTAACCCAGAGCATTGTGACTCGGGGTGAATGCTTGCATTGTCCAGCATTCCGTCTATCAATTGTTTCTTTCGCATATATCACCCCAAGTGGGAAGTGTATGCCCAGACGTGGGTACCTTGCTCACTATACCACCGGATTCAAGCTAGCCTGGCTGATGAAAGGTGATTCCCTGAAACTGGTCCCAGGCTGCTTGTTTCAGGTGTAGGGACAACCTGGCTTGGCAGTTCGGGCTGGACTGTTCCCACAAGTAACATGGGTCAAGACGGATTTCAATATTGTTGGGTCCAAACTGGGGTGGTGTGGTGAGCAAAAGAATGATGGATTTAACCCAGATCCTTGAGCCTGGGTGTGAATGCTTGCATTGTCCAGCATTCCGTCCATCAATTTATTCATTCTCATATGTCGGCCTAAGTGGAAAGGGTATGCCCAGATGTGGAACCCGTGCTCACTACACCACTGGATCGAAGCAAGTCTGGCTGATGATGGGTAATGTCTTGAAACTGGTCCCAGGATGCTTGTTTCAGGTCCAGGGAGGACATGGCTTGGCAGTTCGGGCTGGACTGTTCCCACAAGGAACAGGGTCAAGACTGATTTGTATATGGCTGGTTCCAAACTGGGGAGGTCCTGGAAGCAAAAGAATGATGGATTTAACCTAGAAACCCAGATCCTTGTGAATGGGGGTGAATGCTTGCATTTTCCAGCATTCCTTCCATCAATTGTTTCTTTTGCATTTGTCGCCCTAAGTGGGAAGAGTATGCCCAGACGTAGAAAATACAGCATTGCTCTCGCACCCAAAAGAAACATTTAAAGGTTCCGCAGGCGGCGAACCAAAAAAGTTTAAAGCACCACAAACAATATCATAAGAAGAGCAGATGCAGATTCTTGAGTATGTGTTCCACGACGAGTTGTTTATTCAGTCCACAAAGAAAAGGGGGCCACAATCAGCCGACACGTGTTTCGTCGTGTGAGTGTGGTACAACATGACTCTTCAGGGCTTGTGGCTAGCCTGTATTATTCCAGGTCTAGAAAGGTGGATGTTTACAGAAGGACATCCATCAAGTGTGGACAGGATTCGTTAGATCAGACAGCGGTTATTCTAGAAACGAGTGGAAGACAAGTGTGTATGTTTCCGCTTTAAGTTAGAAATTCAAGGCGTTGGCTTATGTAACAAGCGTTCACTTGACACGTGTGCGTGTAAGTCAGTAACCGGGAGGGGATCCTTATGGTGAATACGACCGCCGACCAGTCTCGGCGTATCTGTCAGAAGTGTGTGATCCCTCCTCTTGAGTTGCCCAGACGTAGGTCCTGTGCTCACTACACACTGGATTCAAGCTAGCCTGGCTGATAAAGAGTGATACCCTGAAACGTGTCCCAGGATGCTTGTTTTCAGTCCAGGGAGGACCTGGCTTCGCAGTCCGGGTTGGATTGTTCCCTTAAGGAGCAAGGTCAAGACTGATTTGCGTGTGGCTGAGTCCAAACTGGGGTGGTGTGTTGAGCAGAAGAATGATGGATTTAACCCTGATTCTTGTGACTGGGGATGAATGCTTGCATTGTCTAGCATTCCATTCATCAATTGTTTCTTTTGCATATGTCGCCCTAAGTGGGAAGGGTATGCCCAGACATGGGTCCCGTGCTCACTACACCACTGGATTCAAGCTAGCCTGGCTGATGAAGGGTGATGCCCTGAAATAGGTCCAAGGATGCTTGTTTCCGTTCCAGGGAGGACCTGGCTTGGCAGTTCTGGCTGGACTGTTCCCACAAGAAACAGGGTCAAGACTGATTTGCATATGGCTGTGTCCAAACTGGGGTGCTGTGTTGAGAGAAAGCATGATGGATTTAACCCAGATCCTTGTGACTGGGGCGAATGGATGTACGTTGTTACAATGCATGCTTTTACCACGCATGCTGTAACAACGCAAGTTTTACAACGCAAGCCTTTACAACGCATTGCTTTGGGGGGTGCTGGATAGTGAATAGTTTAATTTACTATTCCAACTCCAGTCCCCGTGGATAGTAGGGAAGGTGTTGGATAGTAAATTAAAACTATTCCCTATCCTAGAGCGCCCCCCAGTGCAATGCGTTGTAATGGTTTTCGTTGTAAAACCTGCAATGTAAAAGCACTGCGTGGTAAAAGTTGCGTAGTAAAGGATGTTTACCGGGGCGAATGCTTGCATTGTCCAGCATTCCGTCTATCATTTGTTTCCTTTGCATATGTTGCCCTAAGTGTGAAGGATATTGCCAGACTTGGGTCCCATGCTCACTACACCACGGGATTCAAGCTAGCCAGGATGATGAAGGGTAATGCCCTGAAACTGGTCCCAGGCTGCTTGTTTCAGGTCCAGGGAGGGCCTGGCTTGGCAGTTCGGGCTGGACTGTCCCCACAATGAGCAGGGTCAAGACTGATTTGCATATGGTTGGGTCCAAACTGGGGTGGTGAGCAAAAAAATGGTGGGTTTAGCCCAGATCCTTGTGACTTGGCTTGAATGCTTTAATTTTTCAGCATTCCGTCTATCAATTGTTTCTTTTGCATATATCACCCCAAGTGGGAAGTCTTTACCCAGACGTGGGTCCCTTGCTTACTACACCACTGGATTCAAGCTACCCTGACTGATGAAGGGTGATGTCCTGAAACCAGTCCCAGGATGCTTGTTTCTGGTCCAGAGGGGACCTGGCTTGGCAGTTCTGGCTGAACTGTTCCCACAAGGAACAGGGTCAAGACTGATAGCATATGGCTGGGTCCAAACTGGGGTTGTGTGGTGAGCAAAAAAATTATGGATTTACCCAGATCATTGTGACTGGGGGTGAATGCTTGCATTGTCCAGCATTACGTCTATCAATTGTTTCTTTTGCATATATCACCCCAAGTAGGAAGTCTTTGCCCAGACGTGGGTCCCTTGCTCACCATACCACCGGATTCAAGCTAGCCTGGCTGATGAACGGTGATGCCCTGAAACTGGTCCCAGGAGGCTTGTTTCTGGTCCAGGAGGACCTGGCTTGGCAGTTCTGGCTGGACAATTCCCACAAGGAACAGGGTCAAGAATGATTTGCATATGGCTGGGTCCAAACTTCGGTGGTGTGGTGAGCAAAAGAATGATGGATTTAACCCAGATAATTGTGACTGGGGGCAAATGCTTTCTTTGTCCAGCATTTCATCTATCAATTGTTTTTTTTTTTTGCAAATGGCGCCCTAAGTGGGAAGTATATGCCCAGTTGTGGGTCCCATGCTCACTACACCACGGGATTCAAGCTAGCCAGGCTGATGAAGGGTGATGCCCTGAAACCAGTCCCAGGCTGCTTATTTCAGGTCCAGGGACAACCTGGCTTGGCAGTTCGGGCTGGACTGTTCCCACAAGGAACAGGGTCAAGACTGATTTCAATATTGTTGGGTCCAAACTGGGGTGGTGTGGTGAGCAAAAGAATGATAAATTTACCCCAGATCCTTGTGGCTGGGTGTGAATGCTTGCATTGTCCAGCATTCCGTCCATCAATTCTTTCTTTCTCATATGTCGCCCTAAGTGGGAAGGGTATGCCTAGACGTGGGTCCCATGTTCACTACAGCACTAGATTCAATGTAGCCTGGCTGATGAAGAGTGATACCCTGAAACGGGTCCCAGGATGCTTGTTTTCGGTCCAGGGAGGACCTGGCTTGGCAGTTAGGGTTGGACTGTTCCCACAAGGAACAGGGTCAAGACTGATTTGCATATGGCTGAGTCCAAACTGGAGTGTTGTGGTGAGCAAAAGAATGATGGATTTAACCCAGATCCTTGTGACTGAGTGTGAATGCTTGCATTCTCCAGCATTTCGTCTATCAATTGTTTCTTTTGCATATGTCGCCCTAAGTGGGAAGGGTATGCCCAGACGTGGGTCCTATGCTCACTACACCACTGAATTCTAGCTAACCTGGCTGATGAATGGTGATGTCCTGAAACGGGTCCCAGGATGCTTGTTTCCGGTCCAGGGAGGACCTGGCTTGGCAGTTCGGGCTGGAATGTTCCCACAAGGAACAGGGTCAAGACTGATTTGCATATGGCTGGTTCGAATGTGGGGAGGTGTGGGAAGCACAGGAATGATGGATTTAACCCAGAAACCCAGATACTTGTGACTGGGGGTGAATGCTTGCATTTTCCAGCATTCCCTCCATCAATTGCTTCTTTTGCATATGTCGCCCTAAGTGGAAAGGGTATGCCCAGAGGTGGGTCCCGTGCTCACTACACCACTGGGTTCAAGCTAGCCTGACTGATGAGGGGTGATGCCCTGAAACCAGTCCCAGGATGCTTGTTTCTGGTCCAGAGAGGACCTGGCTCGGCACTTCTGGCTGGACTGTTCCCTCAAGGAACAGGGTCAAGACTGATACCATATGGCTGGGTATAAACTGGGGTTGTGTGGTGAGCAAAAGAATGATGGATTTAACCCAGAGCATTGTGACTCGGGGTGAATGCTTGCATTGTCCAGCATTCCGTCTATCAATTGTTTCTTTCGCATATATCACCCCAAGTGGGAAGTGTATGCCCAGACGTGGGTCCCTTGCTCACTATACCACCGGATTCAAGCTAGCCTGGCTGATGAAAGGTGATTCCCTGAAACTGGTCCCAGGCTGCTTGTTTCAGGTGTAGGGACAACCTGGCTTGGCAGTTCGGGCTGGACTGTTCCCACAAGTAACATGGGTCAAGACGGATTTCAATATTGTTGGGTCCAAACTGGGGTGGTGTGGTGAGCAAAAGAATGATGGATTTAACCCAGATAATTGTGGCTGGGTGTGAATGCTTGCATTGTCCAGCATTCCGTCCATCAATTTATTAATTCTCATATGTCGGCCTAAGTGGAAAGGGTTTGCCCAGATGTGGAACCCGTGCTCACTACACCACTGGATCGAAGCAAGTCTGGCTGATGAAGGGTAATGTCCTGAAACTGGTCCCAGGATGCTTGTTTCAGGTCCAGGGAGGACATGGCTTGGCAGTTCGGGCTGGACTGTTCCCACAAGGAACAGGGTCAAGACTGATTTGTATATGGCTGGTTCCAAACTGGGGAGGTCTGGGAAGCAAAAGAATGATGGATTTAACCTAGAAACCCAGATCCTTGTGAATGGGGGTGAATGCTTGCATTTTCCAGCATTTCTTCCATCAATTGTTTCTTTTGCATTTGTCGCCCTAAGTGGGAAGAGTATGCCCAGACGTAGGTCCTGTGCTCACTACACACTGGATTCAAGCTAGCCTGGCTGATAAAGAGTGATACCCTGAAACGTGTCCCAGGATGCTTGTTTTCAGTCCAGGGAGGACCTGGCTTCGCAATCCGGGTTGGATTGTTCCCTTAAGGAGCAAGGTCAAGACTGATTTGCGTGTGGCTGAGTCCAAACTGGGGTGGTGTGTTGAGCAGAAGAATGATGGATTTAACCCTGATTCTTGTGACTGGGGGTGAATGCTTGCATTCCATTCATCAATTGTTTCTTTTGCATATGTCGCCCTAAGTGGGAAGGGTATGCCCAGACATGGGTCCCGTGCTCACTACACCACTGGATTCAAGCTAGCCTGGCTGATGAAGGGTGACGCCCTGAAATAGGTCCAAGGATGCTTGTTTCCGTTCCAGGGAGGACCTGGCTTGGCAGTTCTGGCTGGACTGTTCCCACAAGAAACAGGGTCAAGACTGATTTGAATATGGCTGTGTTCAAACTGGGGTGCTGTGTTGAGAGAAAGCATGATGGATTTAACCCAGATCCTTGTGACTGGGGCGAATGGATGTACGTTGTTACAACGCATGCTTTTACCACGCATGCTGTAACAACGCAAGTTTTACAACGCAAGCCTTTACAACGCATTGCTTTGGGGGGTGCTGGATAGTGAATAGTTTAATTTACTATTCCAACTCCAGTCCCCGTGGATAGTAGGGAAGGTGTTGGATAGTAAATTAAAACTATTCCCTATCCTAGAGCGCCCCCCAGTGCAATGCGTTGTAATTGTTTACGTTGTAAAACCTGCAATGTAAAAGCACTGCGTGGTAAAAGTTGCGTAGTAAAGGATGTTTACCGGGGCGAATGCTTGCATTGTCCAGAATTCCGTCTATCATTTGTTTCTTTTGCATATGTTGCCCTAAGTGGGAAGGATATTGCCAGACGTGGGTCCCATGCTCACTACACCACGGGATTTAAGCTAGCCAGGATGATGAAGGGTAATGCCCTGAAACTGGTCCCAGGCTGCTTGTTTCAGGTCCAGGGAGGGCCTGGCTTGGCAGTTCGGGCTGGACTGTTCCCACAATGAGCAGGGTCAAGACTGATTTGCATATGGTTGGGTCCAAACTGGGGTGGTGTGGTGAGCAAAAAAATGATGGATTTAGCCCAGATCTTGTGACTTGGCTTGAATGCTTGCATTTTTCAGCATTCCCTCTATCAATTGTTTCTTTTGCATATATCACCCCAAGTGGGAAGTCTTTACCCAGACGTGGGTCCCTTGCTCACTACACCACTGGATTCAAGCTAGCCTGACTGGTGAATGGTGATGTCCTGAAACCAGTCCCAGGATGCTTGTTTCTGGTCCAGAGAGGACCTGGCTTGGCAGTTCTGGCTGGACTGTTCCCACAAGGAACAGGGTCAAGACTGATAGCATATGGCTGGGTCCAAACTGGGGTTGTGTGGTGAGCAAAAAAATGATGGATTTACCCAGATCATTGTGACTGGGGGTGAATGCTTGCATTGTCCAGCATTACGTCTATCAATTGTTTCTTTTGCATGTATCACCCCAAGTGGGAAGTCTTTGCCCAGATGTGGGTCCCTTGCTCACCATACCACCGGATTCAAGCTAGCCTGGCTGATGAACGGTGATGCCCTGAAACAGGTCCAAGGATGCTTGTTTCCGTTCCAGGGAGGACCTGGCTTGGAAGTTCTGGCTGGACTGTTCCCACAAGAAACAGGGTCAAGACTGATTTGCATATGGCTGTGTCCAAACTGGGGTGCTGTGTTGAGAGAAAGCATGATGGATTTAACCCAGATCCTTGTGACTGGGGCGAATGGATGTACGTTGTTACAATGCATGCTTTTACCACGCATGCTGTAACAACGCAAGTTTTACAACGCAAGCCTTTACAACGCATTGCTTTGCGGGGTGCTGGATAGTGAATAGTTTAATTTACTATTCCAACTCCAGTCCCCGTGGATAGTAGGGAAGGTGTTGGATAGTAAATTAAAACTAATCCCTATCCTAGAGCTCCCCCCAGTGCAATGCGTTGTAATGGTTTACGTTGTAAAACCTGCAATGTAAAAGCACTGCGTGGTAAAAGTTGAGTAGTAAAGGATGTTTACCGGGGCGAATGCTTGCATTGTCCAGCATTCCGTCTATCATTTGTTTCTTTTGCATATGTTGCCCTAAGTGGGAAGGATATTACCAGACGTGGGTCCCATGCTCACTACACCACGGGATTCAAGCTAGCCAGGACGATGAAGGGTAATGCCCTGAAACTGGTCCCAGGCTGCTTGTTTCAGGTCCAGGGAGGGCCTGGCTTGGCAGTTCGGGCTGGACTGTTCCCACAATGAGCAGGGTCAAGACTGATTTGCATATGGCTGTGTCCAAACTGGGGTTGTGTGGTGAGCAAAAAAATGATGGATTTAGCCCAGATCCTTGTGACTTGGCTTGAATGCTTGCATTTTTCAGCATTCCGTCTATCAATTGTTTCTTTTGCATATATCACCCCAAGTGGGAAGTCTTTGCCCAGACGTGGGTCCCTTGCTCACTACACCACTGGATTCAAGCTAGCCTGACTGATGAAGGGTGATGTCCTGAAACCAGTCCCAGGATGCTTGTTTCTGGTCCAGAGAGGACCTGGCTTGGCAGTTCTGGCTGGACTGTTCCCACAAGGAACAGGGTCAAGACTGATAGCATATGGCTGGGTCCAAACTGGGGTTGTGTGGTGAGCAAAAAAATGATGGATTTACCCAGATCATTGTGACTGGGGGTGAATGCTTGCATTGTCCAGCATTACGTCTATCAATTGTTTCTTTTGCATATATCACCCCAAGTGGGAAGTCTTTGCCCAGACGTGGGTCCCTTGCTCACCATACCACCGGATTCAAGCTAGCCTGGCTGATGAACGGTGATGCCCTGAAACTGGTCCCAGGAGGCTTGTTATTGGTCCAGGAGGACCTGACTTGGCAGTTCTGGCTGGACAATTCCCACAAGGAACAGGGCAAGAATGATTTGCATATGGCTGGGTCCAAACTTGGGTGGTGTGGTGAGCAAAAGAATGATGGATTTAACCCAGATAATTGTGACTGGGGGCGAATGCTTTCATTGTCCAGCATTTCATCTATCAATTGTTTTTTTTTTGCAAATGGCGCCCTAAGTGGGAAGTATATGCCCAGATGTGGGTCCCATGCTCACTACACCACGGGATTCAAGCTAGCCAGGCTGATGAAGGGTGATGCCCTGAAACCAGTCCCAGGCTGCTTATTTCAGGTCCAGGGACAACCTGGCTTGGCAGTTCGGGCTGGACTGTTCCCACAAGGAACAGGGTCAAGACTGATTTCAATATTGTTGGGTCCAAACTGGGGTGGTGTTGTGAGCAAAAGAATGATACATTTACCCCAGATCCTTGTGGCTGGGTGTGAATGCTTGCATTGTCCAGCATTCCGTCCATCAATTTATTCATTCTCATATGTCGGCCTAAGTGGAAAGGGTATGCCCAGATGTGGAACCCGTGCTCACTACACCACTGGATCGAAGCAAGTCTGGCTGATGAAGGGTAATGTCCGAAACTGGTCCCAGGATGCTTGTTTCAGGTCCAGGGAGGACATGGCTTGGCAGTTCGGGCTGGACTGTTCCCACAAGGAACAAGGTCAAGACTGATTTGTATATGGCTGGTTCCAAACTGGGGAGGTCTGGGAAGCAAAAGAATGATGAATTTAACCTAGAAACCCAGATCCTTGTGAATGGGGGTGAATGCTTGCATTTTCCAGCATTCCTTCCATCAATTGTTTCTTTTGCATTTGTCGCCCTAAGTGGGAAGAGTATGCCCAGACGTAGGTCCTGTGCTCACTACACACTGGATTCAAGCTAGCCTGGCTGATAAAGAGTGATACCCTGAAACGTGTCCCAGGATGCTTGTTTTCAGTCCAGGGAGGACCTGGCTTCGCAGTCCGGGTTGGATTGTTCCCTTAAGGAGCAAGGTCAAGACTGATTTGCGTGTGGCTGAGTCCAAACTGGGGTGGTGTGTTGAGCAGAAGAATGATGGATTTAACCCTGATTCTTGTGACTGGGGGTGAATGCTTGCATTCCATTCATCAATTGTTTCTTTTGCATATGTCGCCCTAAGTGGGAAGGGTATGCCCAGACATGGGTCCCGTGCTTACTACACCACTGGATTCAAGCTAGCCTGGCTGATGAAGGGTGACGCCCTGAAATAGGTCCAAGGATGCTTGTTTCCATTCCAGGGAGGACCTGGCTTGGCAGTTCTGGCTGGACTGTTCCCACAAGAAACAGGGTCAAGACTGATTTGCATATGGCTGTGTCCAAACTGGGGTGCTGTGTTGAGAGAAAGCATGATGGATTTAACCCAGATCCTTGTGACTGGGGCGAATGGATGTACGTTGTTACAACGCATGCTATTACCACGCATGCTGTAACAACGCAAGTTTTACAACGCAAGCCTTTACAACGCATTGCTTTGGGGGGTGCTGGATAGTGAATAGTTTAATTTACTATTCCAACTCCAGTCCCCGTGGATAGTAGGGAAGGTGTTGGATAGTAAATTAAAACTATTCCCTATCCTAGAGCGCCCCCCAGTGCAATGCGTTGTAATGGTTTACGTTGTAAAACCTGCAATGTAAAAGCACTGCGTGGTAAAAGTTGCGTAGTAAAGGATGTTTACCGGGGCGAATGCTTGCATTGTCCAGAATTCCGTCTATCATTTGTTTCTTTTGCATATGTTGCCCTAAGTGGGAAGGATATTGCCAGACGGATTCAAGCTAGCCTGACTGATGAATGGTGATGTCCTGAAACCAGTCCCAGGATGCTTGTTTCTGGTCCAGAGAGGACCTGGCTTGGCAGTTCTGGCTGGACTGTTCCCTCAAGGAACAGGGTCAAGACTGATAGCATATGGCTGGGTCCAAACTGGGGTTGTGTGGTGAGCAAAAAAAATGATGGATTTACCCAGATCATTGTGACTGGGGGTGAATGCTTGCATTGTCCAGCATTACGTCTATCAATTGTTTCTTTTGCATATATCACCCCAAGTGGGAAGTCTTTGCCCAGACGTGGGTCCCTTGCTCACCATACCACCAGATTCAAGCTAGCCTGGCTGATGAACGGTGATGCCCTGAAACAGGTCCAAGGATGCTTGTTTCCATTCCAGGGAGGACCTGGCTTGACAGTTCTGGCTGGACTGTTCCCAAAATGAACAGGGTCAAGACTGATTTGCATATGGCTGGGTCCAAACTGGTGTGCTGTGTTGAGAAAAAGCATGATGGATTTAACCCAGGATCTTGTGTGTGGGGCGAATGCTTGCATTCTCCATCATTCCGTCTATCATTTGTTTCTTTTGCATATGTTGCCCTAAGTGGGAAGGATATTGCCAGACGTGGGTCCCATGCTCACTACACCAAGGGATTCAAGCTAGCCAGGCTGATGAAGGGTAATGCCCTGAAACTGGTCCCAGGCTTCTTGTTTCAGGTCCAGGCAGGGCCTGGCTTGGCAGTTCGGGCTGGACTTTTCCCACAATGAACCGGGTCAAGACTGATTTGCATATGGTTGGGTCCAAACTGGGGTGGTGTGGTGAGCAAAAAAATGATGGATTTAGCCCAGATCCTTGTGACTTGGCTTGAATGCTTGCATTTACCAGCATTCCGTCCATCATTTTTTTCTTTTGCATATGTCATCCTAAGTGGGAAGGGTATGCCCAGATGTGGGTCCTGTTCTCATTACACCACTGGATTCAAGCTAGCCTGGCTGATGAAGGGTGATGCCCTGAAACCAGTCCCAGGTTGCTTGCTTCCGGTCCAGGGAGGACCTGGCTTGGCAGTTGGGGCTGGACTGTTCGCACAAGGAACAGGGTCAAGACTGATTTGCATATGGCTGGTACCAAAGTGGGGAGGTGTGGGAAGCACAGGAATGATGGATTTAACCCAGAAACCCAGATCCTTGTGACTGGGGGTGAATGCTTGCATTTTCCAGCATTCCGTCCATCAATTGTTTCTTTTGCATATGTCGCCCTAAGTGGGAAGGGTATGCCCAGAGGTGGGTCCCGTGCTCACTACACCACTGGATTCAAGCTAACCTGACTGATGATGGGTGATGCCCTGAAACCAGTCCCAGGATGCTTGTTTCTGGTCCAGAGAGGACCTGGCTTGGCAGTTCTGGCTGGACTGTTCCCACAAGGAACAGGGTCAAGACTGATAGCATATGGCTGGGTCCAAACTGGGGTTGTCTGGTGAGCAAAAGAATGATGGATTTACCCCGGTTTTTGTGACTGGGGGTGAATGCTTGCATTGTCCAGCATTCCATCTATCAATTGTTTCTTTCGCATATATCACCCCAAGTGGGAAGTGTTTGCCTAGACCTGGGTCCCTTGCTCACTATACCACCGGATTCAAGCTAGCCTGGCTGATGAAGGGTGATGCCGTGAAACTGGTCCCAGGAGGCTTGTTTCTGGTCCAGGGAGGACCTGGATTGGCAGTTCTGGCTGGACAGTTCCCACAAGGAACAGGGTCAATATTGATTTTATATGGTTGGGTCCAAACTGGGGTCGTGTGGTGAGCAAAAAAATGATGGATTTAACCTAGATCCTTGCGACCAGGGTGAATGCTTGCATTGTCCAGCATTCCGTCCATCAATTGTTTCTTTTGCAAAAGAAATTCATCTTATGCAGGATTTTGAAAAAAAGTCCCAGTGGACCGAATCAAAAGTCTTCTAGAAAACTAGAAGGACCAAAGCCAAGGGACCCAAAATCTGGTGATGCCTTGCCAATGCCAAATGTAGGTGTCTGAGGCAGTGGTGAGTAGTTCGTCAGGCATGAATCCGTTTTTATCCTCTCCCACCAAAGTCTAATTACCTTTACCAATCTGTTGGCCAGGACTTTGCCAAGGATCTTGACCTCCATGTTTACTGACTTGCAGGGTTTCTGAGAAAACCGCAGCACAAAAACAATAATGTGTGAAAATTTGGCTTGAACAAATATTTATCATTGCACTTCAGTTATTATCCTGATTTGGTTTGGTGCTATAAAAATCTATCTTTTCATGACAATTAAATATCACACAAATGTACAAAATTATCTTTGTGCTTTCCTAACTGTAGATATATTCTGAAATATTTGTAGAGTCCATTTATAGATACTAAAATGTTGCTGTGTGTTAGAAAATACTGGCATTCTGCAGCGCTTCCTTTCTCAACACCTAGGCAGAATTGTCATAGTTCACCTTACAAAATGCTCTAACTTTGCAGTTAGATAAAGAAAAGTAAACATGCATCTCCATGTTAAAAGAATAAGCAGCAATTTGTCAGAAAACAGTCTTAGCTTTTACCATTTGTCTTTAAAGGCACTACAAATATGTCAAGATAAAACAGTACTTATTCATCTTCTGGCATGGTTATTTTGTGGGTGCGGCAGCATTGCTATTTACAGCGCCTTTCCGGCTTGTGTGATGAATTTGGGATGATGAAAACAGTCAATGAGCCTGTAGTTGAGTCAATAGATGAGGTGTTGCATGGAAACATGTCACTTGTTATTAATTTTGATTCACACAGTCTGTGCAGTTGACTTAATCGCTGGCATGCACATTTCATCATATTGGGAGGGAGATGAACGCTTCAGTATGGGATAACAGCAGTTTATTGAATGGAATGCTGATAAACATGTTTTTATAGCTACTGTAGTGTGTGCCTTTTGCACCTGTGTACAACAGCAGGGCATGTAAATTACCAGGGTCTGGATTTTCCTAGCTAATTAGTGAGGGAAAGTCCTGATTTTGTTAAAGAACACTGGAACACATGTTATGCCGTCTTTTCTTGCTGTTTATTTTCATTTAGCAGCTAAATTCAAATAAAACTACAAACCCATAATGCTTTCCTTTTGAAAAGGAACAAAAACAAAAAGAAAGGCTCTCCATAACTCATAAGTAGAGGCCACCTAGCAAGCACGGCCTCTTTTCTCGATGCCACAACTCTTAGCTCACGAATAAAGTGTAAGTATGGCAACATCAGAAAAAATCTCAACACAAAAAGGAGAACTTTGTCTCTTGCCTATTCCATTATGTCTCCATAAGTTTCCTTTTGGTAAATAGGGTCATCTCTGGTGAGGAATGATCTAACAAAACCTCAGAATGTTGCTGGCACAGACATGACCAGAATCAATAAGGACGAAAAATAGTTATGTTCACATGCGTAGGAGGGATGTTAGCCAAGAGATGGGATAATATTTGCCACTCTGTCTTTAATAAAATCAGGACTTTCCTTCGCTAACTGTTTATGAAAATCCAAATTTTATTACAAGACCTGAGGGAGCTAAACGATCCCGCAGACAATTTGGGGGTTCCTGGAGCTTTCAGATGAAGGGTTAATTCACTATAATATGGTATCCCTTTAAACAAACCTGATTTGTGCCCAAAGTCTAATTGCTCCTTTCGTGTCAGAACCCCCCCAAGGAAACACGGACACGGGAGCTCTGGTCATCAGCTCTTTATTCCCCCGTATCGCGCCCATACCTGATCTCCTTTCCCCGCCCTCCTAACTCCGCCTCTTCCGTGTCCGCCTGCCCTGTCCCAGCGCCAGGGTCTGGCGAGACGACATGACACCTCCCCCTTTTGTACAATAATGCTTTCTGTCTCTCAGAGTTCTTCAATGAGTCAAACAGGTCGCCTAGTTACTCGACGTGGATGACTTATCTGCGCCTGTTCAGTTGGACGGTTGTCCCTCAAATCTTAAAGTGGCAGTGTTCTGTGAGGCGCACCATCGCTGTCTCTTCCTTGACTCGACGAATCTGTCTCAGAGTCTAGATCCTGAGTTCAAGCGTAGACAGAGGGGTTGCACCTTTTGAAGTGGGACACGTTCCTCGTTATCCGCTTACCTTCAGCCTCAGCCATGATCATTGTCCCTTCTTGGCTAGAGACTCTCAAGGGGTGTGTCAGGTAGCGACTATCTGCTTTTGTTCTTCTGTCGCCCTTACCAGCACCCAGTCTCCTTCATGAATGTCCATTGGTCTCGAATGTCTGCGTCGGTCAGCGTAATCCTTCATTTTTAATTTCTTCTCATGGTCAAGTTTTACCAGAGTGTCATGATCTGTAGTCACGGCTCGAGATTGTATGACAGCATCCGAGGCGGGGAGCCGAGTGCGTGGAACCCGCCTGAGCATCAAAGTGGCAGGACATTGGTTCGTGGTGCTGTGTGGCATGGTTCGGTAGGCCCACAGCACTTTGTTGAGTGCTTGCTGGATGTCGCGGTGTGCTATTTCTGCTTGCTGAACGTTTTTCTTGAGTATCCACATGAAGCGTTCGACCATCCCGTTGGCTTGAGGCCATAAGGGAGTAATTTTCCGATGCTTGAAGTTTAGATGTTTTGCAAACTCAGCGAATTCGTGGCCATTGCAGGGTGGTCCGTTGTCTGTTTTCACTGTCATGCCAGGCTGCAAATGTTTCATCGATAACAGGGATGACAGCTGTCGCTTTGGTGGAGGATACTTGCTGTGCGATGGGAAAACGAGAGTACTCATCCATGATGACAATTATGTACTTCCCTGATTTCAGAGGACCAAAGAAGTCGATGGCTACTTGTTGTCACACGCCGTCTGGTAGCTCAGACATCTGCAGTGGCGCCGGTAGTTCATCTCGACCCACCAATTGGCATGAGACGCAGTCTTTGAGCGTGGCTTCCACCATCTGATCAAGTAATGGGAACCAGGCACGTTCTCAGAGCGCTTTCTCCGTGGCTACCACTCCTCGGTGTCCTTCATGGGCTAAGTTGATAACACCCTGTTGCAGTCTCTGAGGAATGACTTTCCTCCCCCCTCTCAGCAGTAAGCCATCCACGCTGATTGATAATTCTTCTTGGACGTGTTTGAATACAGAGAGTTCTCGGGTATCAACAGCTGTGTCTTGGTGAGCATTTTCCAAGTGTCTTCACGAGTTGGTGCGTATTCAGAGCATGATGGCTTGGGTGGTGACGTCTTGAGCAGATGCTTTGGAAATGGCGTCTAACGGGTTTGTGGACAACGGTATATACGTAGTCCTGCAGGTGTATTCCCCATCTTTCTATCCGTGGGGGCATCTTTGCCCGAGGGTTGCCAAAGATGGTAATCAGGGCTTGGTGATCCGTGATGAGTGTAAAGTGTTTCCCATATACAAACAAATGAGTGTGTTCGCAGACCCACACAACCGCAAGACTTTTCTTTTCAGGCTGAGAGTAAGCCTTTTGCGTGTCAGTGAGACTGCAACGCACGTACGTGTCGTTGATCAGCTTTATCGTCGTATTGTGCCAGGATGGGACCCAATCCTACAATCCTACATGACTGGCATCTACAGTGATTTTGGTCTTTCTTTTGGTGTCAAAGTATGCTAGGTTGATAGCGGTGCTCACGGCCTTCTTGATTTTGTTGAATGCGTGTTCACACGCAGAGGACCACAGGAATTGCTGTCTTTGGCGAGTGAGTTCCCTGAGCGTGTAGCTGATGGTGGCATAGTCTTTAATGTAGCGGGCACGGTAACTTGCCATCCCCAGGAATGAACGAAGGTCACTGACGTCCTTTGGCTGTGGAGTGTCCGCAAGGGCAGACACTCTCCCTGGGTCTGGCTTCATGCCGTCTTTGGAGAATATGTGTCCATAAAATTTCAGCATGGACTTGTGAAATTCACACTTGTCTGGGTTGAGTGTGAGGTTAGCACTGAGCAAGGCATGTCATACTCGGTCCAATGCTTTGTCATGTTCCGCCTGATTCTCCCCAAAAACCAGGATGTCGTAGCTGTAATTGAAAGCGTTGGGAATGCCTTGAATTACACGCCGGATAGCCTCTTGAAAAATCTCGGCGGCTGAGGATATTCCAAAGTTCAAACGCTTGTATCGTAAAAGGCCTTGGTGGGTGGTGAATGTGGTGATGTATCGAGACTTCTCATGCAATTCCAGCTGGTGAAAACCTTTGTTAAGATCTAGCTTCGAGAAGACGGTTGCCCCATTGAGACGCGCAATCATGTCACTGATGTGGGGTCCGGGATGGCGTTCCCTCTCAAAATGGAAGAAGATGATGAAAATAAGGTTACCCTAGGGTTAAAGAGACTTAAAATGAAAAACGACTTCTGCAACAGCAGCAGTTACAGTGCCATGGTTAGGGGTACTACATGTGCCTCTGTGTTGTGATGGACTTGATTCACGTGCCAACAGGGGCAGGGCACGGAACCATTGAGCACGCTCTGTTTAATGGAACAAAAACATAAAATACGATGATTCACGTTTAAAAAAGGTGTGCAGCCTTTCCTTTGTTAATGTTCCCTCTCAATAGCCATGTTCGGGGCTTGCATGTCCACACATAGGCGTAACTGGTTGTCCTGCCCTCTCTTAGGTACGACTACCACTGGTGACACCCAGGGAGTAGGGCCTGTGGATCGCTCAATGATGTCTGTTCTCAGCAGGTCTTGTAATTCATCATCCACCGCCTGTTGCAGGTGAAATGGCATTTTTCTGTGGTGTTGCGCTATCGGTGGTATTTGTTCGTTAAAGTGTAATTTGACTTTGAAGTGTGCGAGCTTCCCCAGCCCTCTGAAGAGTTTCGGGAATTTGTTGACGATGTCCGGAGAGTCGTCCACCGTCTAGAGAAGTTTGACAAGCTTGAGACGTTCTGCTGTCGGCAGACTGAGAAGGCAGTCTGCCGCTTCAGGGCCTTCGATCACGTGGATGCGGGCTTGCACTTGTCGGATCTTCTAGGTTAGAGTTTTGCGTTACTGTCCCAAGCACGGTAGGGGTTTCCTCGACATCCATGTGTAGACTCGTACAGCTGCAGGTTCCAGTTTGGGCTGGGGGGGTCATGCTCTGGTATTCCAAGGCACAAATGTAGTTAAGTGATGCTCCTGTGTCCAGTACGAACTTGGCAGGGTGACTTTCTATTTGAATGTTTATTCGCGGATATTTCTTCAATCTGTCGGGATCTGACACCATGCACACGTATTCATCGCTGTCTTGCGAGATGGGTGTGAGAGACTCCGATTCCTGGGATGTCGACCTCTGGGACTTGTAGGAGTTGACTGACTGAGCACTTGATCTCGACGAACTGGACGAACGGCTTCTTCTTCCTCGTACTGCTCTCGCGTGGTGGTGAGTTCCTGTGCTTGGCTTGGATGGCTTCATGTCCGACCGTCGCGTCTGACAGGCTACCTCAAAGTGGTTTTCCCTTCCACAACAATGACACTGCTGCCCTACGGCAGGACATTGGCCTGAGTGCGGGTAATCTTGGCCGCATCGTTAACATTTTGAGGCCGGTCTGCTTTTTTGACTGTTTCGAGTTCCATGGCGTGAGGAAGTTGCGCGGTTGGACTTTGCCGTCCTTCCAGGTTTGCGATGGTCAGGGCAGCGCCTCGGCTCTGTGTGAGACTGTATTCGAAAAGCTTGTTCCTTTTTGTCAGATTTACTGGCCTCCATCTTCTTTGCGTGTTCTTCTGCCTGATCATTAATGCGGGTGAGCTCTTCTATTTCCTCGAGCGTGTAGTGTTTCTTCAGCAATCGGCGGCGCAGTGATTCCGATTGACATCCTTCAATAATGCGCAGACGGAGTGCGTCCTTGGTGTTGAACGTGTCAAATTCGCAGTATCGGGCTAGGCGTCAGATGCGGGCAATGAAGTCGCACATCGGCTCATCTTTTTCTTGCGAGGCAAGATTAAAGGTATATCGTTCGTAATCGAGGTTTCGTTTGTGGAGAAACTTCCTGTCCAAAGCTCCCTTCACATCTTCATACGAGGCGGCATTGGCAGCAGGCAGTTCTTTGATGATTTGCGCGATGTCTTTCCCTATCAAGTTTCGCAGGGCTATTAGCTTCTGTTTCGAGTCTTGCACTTGAGACCCCGTCATAAAGTCCTCAAAATCTTCAGCCCAGCTCTTCCACTTGGGCCCCATGCTGTTCCTGGACGTCAGCTCCAGAGGCTCCGGAGGGCCTAGGTATGACACTCCCACGAGAATCGTTGTTGGTTGTAGGGCCTGTTGGGCAGATCCAGTGGCTATTGCACACGTGGAATCAGCTTCTACTGACATGCTGGGCAAGAATACAGCCTCAATAGACTGTGCGCGCCTTTATTTGCAGAGATTTGCAGGCTTGTAGGGTGTTTCGGTGACTTGCCTGACTTAAAGATGGCCGCCATGGCAGGTGTCTGTGCTATCCTATGCATGATGCCTGACTTAAAGATGACCGCCGGAGGGAATGTGGATCTCTGCATGCATCACATTCATTTTCCTTTATTTGCCGCTTCACAAAGGGTAGTCGCTAGACTGGACTCACCCTGGGTCTCGTGTGTCAGTCTGCCGTTATGGTGCTCCGTCGCTCGTGGACCGCCACTCAAGTCGGGTTGCATTTCCTTTCCTCGCTCTCTTTCTTCACATCAGAGCGCTCGATTCAGCTATGCAGTCCCTAGATGTCGCCGCGGTGAGGGGGCAAAGTGGTGGATCACAGCGATCTCACCTTCGTCGCCAGTTTCGTCTCAGAACCCCTCAACAAAACCCGGATACGGGAGCTCTGGTCATCAGCTCTTTATTCCCCCGTATCGCACCCAGACCTGATCTCCTTTCCCCGCCCTCCTAGCTCCGCCTCTTCTGCGTCCGCCTGCCCTGTCCCAGCGCCAGGGTCAGGCGAGACGACATTACAGCTGCTACCACATTTTTCAGCTTCACCTTTTCGAAAAAGGTAACATCTCAAAACTTGTACAAAAAGTATGTGTCTCCCTGATGAAAATTCTTTAGCATTGATTGAAATATAAGACCTTTCTATGTTTGGTCTGGACCTTGTGACAACATTCTTAGATTTTTCCCTTGAATGCCTAACAGTAGAATTGAAAATCAGGAGCTGCTAAACTTCCCTTCTCCCGCGGAGCTTGTTCCACGCAATTCTGACTCCCCTAGAGGCCCAAATGAAAGTACTTCCTGAAACCTACTGAGCCACTCCCTTTTGTAGAGTAGAGGAATCGAAATGTGAACTTGGGTAGCATTGACATCTTTACTATATGAAATCTATCAAAAACTGTCAGAGGAAGGTTCAAACATGTTCTTAACTATCTTTTTATTTCCATCCTAAATTTATTAAGATTAACTTGCACAAGCCATCTGTATCTCAATCTTTACTAAGGGACTAGCACACAGAGTGTTCCAAGCAATGATTTTTGTTTTTGAGGTGTTCACTAGAAGGCCAGAAACTTCACGACTTATCCAGGAATGGAGATTGATACCTTGGGAAGTAATTTCATTGATAACCGGAGATAGGTTGTCCAGGTCTAATTATTATCAGTTGTCTAGTTGGGCATGTGTAGCTGGACTGTGGTGCACGATTGAAGAACTCTTGGAGTATCAGTGACAAGATAGGACGTCCAAGAAGAAAGAGGTGGTGAGATGGCATTGGACGATATTGGAGGCTGTGGATGGTGACTTCACACTGCCAGTGGAGCTTTGGAAAAGATACCTGCCAGCACTGGAGATAACAAATAATTGGCAAGGATCTATGCACACTTTGTATGAAACTGTGAAATCTGCTCTTTTAAAGAAGAATCATTTGGTTACGTTGCACATAGTGTACTGGACGCCAAAAAGTTTGTTGATGTTGGTGAATCAGGTGGTGAAGAGATGTCAGAAATGTGGACTTGAGAAGGTGGATGAAGGTGGATGAATTACACATGTTTATCCAGCGGCAGGACGAGGGTAAGGATGTATCTGAGATAATGGATAGAGAAATTAAGGTAAGACTTTTTTTTTTTTTTTCCAAAACCTTTATTTCACTTTGCATAGCACACAGCGGGATGCCTACAACCCCTAGGGCCGGCCGCTATCTTAGGATCATTGTATACAGAGATTTTCAGCAAAAAGGATAACCAAACCACATTGTCAATAGAAGTCTTGATGTAGAGAGCTGAAACAATAAAGTGCCAATTGAGCAAATTATTCAATGCAGTAGTTTGAGGTTTTGGTGGAAATTTTTCGTTTTTCTGTTTTGGAAAACAACAAACACAGAACAACAACCGTTAGGAAGGACGGTAAGGTCAGACACGAATCAGTGCGCTACAAGTCGTTAGTGTCTCTTGGAAGTTTGGGATCGCGACAGCCCACCCAGTGCGCACATGTCTCCACTCACCCCTCCCGCCTCCACCCCCTCGGACTCATCCGTCTAGGTTCTGAGAGGCAACCCCCCGCAGCCGCCCACTCCCCCTCCACACCCCATCCCCCCGCCCGTGTTCAGCCCTCCCCGCCCTCATCGTCAGATTCATCCACCACATCCTCTCGCAAGGGTTCACAGATGTCCCCCCTGTACTCATTCCATTTTAGCCATATCTTATTCCATTTCCCGGGGCAGGCGCGGTTGACGTACTAAGGTAAGACTTTTATTGTTGATTTGTGGTGTGCTGGAGGAGAGTGGGTCCATGGTAAACCTGTCCAAGAGACAGCACTCTTCGTTATTTTACTTGGTTTTACTGGCCAGAAGGGAGTTGTGCAAGAAATGGGGGTCTTCCGCCCTCCCTGAGTTTACAGAGTGGATACAATTGGTGCTTCAGGTTGGTAGACTGTATCAGAAAGGCCTATAAGCTAGATGGGCGGAGAAGTGGTTTCTGATGGATGGTTGGTGGGAAAGTCAGAATTGTGGAAGGGTGGTCAGGGAGGGGGGCTGTCCGATGATAAGACCGGATGACCAACTTACTGTGGCCATTAGCTCTAAGGAGAATGTGTTGGATAAGGTCTCACTTAGGTTGAAGTGCACCTGTTGGATCAGTGGGGAAAACTGATTCTTTAAAAGGGCAACCGCTACCTGGTGCTCAATGAGGACAAAAAATGATCTAAGGAAGGTTTATAGATAGTTGGGGAGATGTATGGATCAACGGTGCCTGGCCCCTCTTTATTTGTATGTGGCCCCTCTAAAATGCCAGATTTCCTGTTTAACAATATGACTGAACTGGCCAATTGGAAGTAAGGTGATTTCTTGGCGTGGAGGCCTATTTTAGCCCCCTCACATTTGCCTAATTCATTTAATTACTAATACAAGTAATTAAAATGCTCTAGGGCTTTGTCTTAGTCTGTCTAGCATACATACTTTAACCATTCCTCAGCCAGGTCATCTAAGTGCCTGGTTGCTCTGAGTGAGCATGCCACACACTATGCATGAGTGGGCATCACGGAACACAGAGTGAAAGCTAGGAAGCTACTTACCTGAACCTGGAAACATTGGCAAAGCCATCAGTTCTCGTCCAAGTGAGCTATGGGCTTTGACAATTTCTTTTAGCCATGTTGTAAACAGCGTGACTGCAGTTCAGCAAGGCTGAAAGTTAGTAGGCTGTCATAGGAGAATGGAGTAGAGTTGCATAGAGTGGAGTAGAGTGGCGTAATGTACAGTGGAGTGGCGTAACATGGAGTGATGTAAAATATAGTAGCGTACAGTGACGTAGAGTGGAATGGAGTGCCATAGAGTAGAGTGGAGTGGCATAGGGTGGAGTGGCTTGGTGTAGAGTGGAGTGGCATAGAGAAGAGTGGCAGAGAGTAGAGCGGTGTACAGTGGAGTTGCTTAGAGTGCTGTAGAGTGAAATGTTGTGGAATGGCATAGAGTAGAGTAGAGTGGACTGGCATAGAGTGGCGTAGAGCAGAGTGGAATAATGTAGATTGGCATAGAATGGAGTGGTGTAGAGTAGACTAGCATAGAGTAACATTGAGTAGAGTAGCGTGGAGTAGAGTGGAGTGTCATAGAGTGAAGTGGTCTAGAGTGGAGTGGCGTAGGTGGAGTGGCATGAAGTGAGGTAGATAGAGTGAGGTAGACAAGAGTGGAGTGGCGTGGAGTGTCTTAGAGTGGCATTGTGCTGAATGGAGTGGCATAGGACAGAGTGGTGTAGATCTACATGATTTCTGGCAGGAAACCTGAGAAAGGTAAACGTCTAAAAATGTCCAGTCAAACAAACTGTATAATAATGTTGACATTCATCAGGAATATAGTTTCACTAAATGTGGAAATGCTAGAGCAATAGCTCAGCAAGTTATTCACTCACCCTGACATCTATGTGACACTTCAGAGTCATAAGCTGCAATTATATTATACAAACTCAGCCTCCCATCGTCTAAGATCGGTAAATTAGGCACCCTGCATTTCTTATCCATGCCATCTGTTATGTACAGGAAAATCATTATGGCTGTCTGCAGCTCTGCCCTTTCTGGCCTGACATCGAAAAATTGGTGTTATTTCCGATTTTTGTACCTCTCCCCTTCAAATGATATTTTCATTCAGGAAGTAAAAATGCAGAAATATAGAAAGATACTTTACGAGTTATACTCAAAATTGAAAGCCCATTTCGTAAACTGCCTATATATGGTATTTTAGACCATCCTAAAGAAATTGTGGTAAATAAATTATTACTTAGCCTCAAGTTCTGGGAGCAGGTGAACCCTGAACACAACTGGGGTCGGTCAGTCACACCAAGTGCTTGTCACCATTAAAAACTAATTGAATGTTTCAAAGACCTACAGACTCTGTTTATTGCAAATGTATGTGAGGCTAGTGCACAAGAACTCCATTTGGCTTATTGTTTAAAACTTAGGGGGAAAACATCCTTATGCTCTCTACTAGAAATCAGGCTTCTTGTCTATGTTCGCTCTGTCTAAATCAGGGTCGATATTTTTTTCCCTGCACTTTCAGAGATCACTAGCCACCACTCCTTGGAGGTGACCTCCATAATACGGATGTATGACGGTACAACGCGTACCGTCACAACGCGTGCTGTTACAACGCGTCCCTTACAACGCAAGTCGTTACCACGACTTGCGTTGGGGGCGCGGATGTCGAATAGTATAATTTACTATTCTAACACCAGTCCCCGTGGACACTAGGGAAGGTGTTGGAATAGTAAATTTACTATTTTTAATCTTCTAGCGCCCTCCAGCGCAAGTCGTGGTAACGACTTGCGTTGTAAGGGACGCGTTGTAACAGCACGCGTTGTGACGGTACGCGTTGTACCGTCATACATCCGTATTATGGAGGTCACCTCCAAGGAGTGGTGGCTAGTGATCTCTGAAAGTGCAGGGAAAAAAATATCGACCCTGATTTAGACAGAGCGAACATAGACAAGAAGCCTGATTTCTAGTAGAGAGCATAAGGATGTTTTCCCCCTAAGTTTTAAACAATAAGCCAAATGGAGTTCTTGTGCACGGATGTATGACGGTACAACGCGTACCGTCACAACGCGTGCTGTTACAACGCGTCCCTTACAACGCAAGTCGTTACCACGACTTGCGTTGGGGGCGCGGATGTCGAATAGTATAATTTACTATTCTAACACCAGCCCCCGTGGACACTAGGGAAGGTGTTGGAATAGTAAATTTACTATTTTTAATCTTCTAGCGCCCTCCAGCGCAAGTCGTGGTAACGACTTGCGTTGTTACGGACGCGTCGTAACAGCACCGCGGGGAAACATCTGCGTTGTAACGGGAAACACCCATTACATCGATGTAAATACATCGCGGTGCTATCGCACCGCGACGTTTACATCGCATGGTCGTTCACATCGCAGTCCATTAGTCCGCATTGGTACAACGGCGCGATGGCATTAACATCGCATGCAATTACAATGCATGCGATGTTAGAATGCCATTGCATCGCAAACGAAAATGGGCTAAATGGGCTTGAGACGTGCTGACGGGCGAATGGTGCAACTTTAAAAATGATGCAAGTTGTTAATATTTTAACAGAAACTAGCGAATGATAACAGTGTGGCCATGCAAAGGCTTTCAAAGCACTGTTTATGCCCCAGCACTCCTGCCAGAAAATAGAGAAGGCCACAAAAAACGAGGGAAACAGAGGAGGAGAAGCGCGCATTGACTGGAATAAGACGCACTCCCACTGAGCCCAGCGCGCCCAGTTAAAGGCACTGCCTGGGGCAGCAGGCACTTGTATAATTCGCAGGATAGATAGGATAGTTGGGAAATAAATGCGCTGGAAAAAACTATTATTGCCTCTTGACGTCTCTGCCCGACCTTGGCTGGTTTTACCTTCCAAATCCATGTTTCAGAAGTTGGAATGTGGACTAACTTGCAATTAAATTGCATGCAGTGTAAAACACACCGGTAATTCCATGTATTCTTTCCAGCTTCTTTACATGCACAGATTCTGCCGTGTAGTTTCTGGGGTGGGGGATAAGGGCACCAAGAGACTAATCGTTATTTGCTCCCAGCTCGGACCGAGCCAGTGAATCTTTTCTTGCAGCCTGCAGGCACTGCCCCCTAGGAACAGATTTCTGGCACTTCGCTACACAATTGTCAGGAGTAACCATCTTGCCAACCTATTTTTAGTTTCTCTGCCACTAAAATATACGCCCAGTAAAATAGTCAGATCACAACACCCCTCCCCTCAACGAAAGACCATATCCCTAAACAACTTTGAGGAAATCTGACTCTCACAGCGCCTGATATTAAGCATGTTTCTGGCACTGAACCAAGTGTTGCCAGAGTGGAGGCATGATTCACCGAGGCCATTGATTCTCTCATACCACTCAGTCCTGGCTCTGATAAGGGGTTCAACAGAGAACTGTCTTCCATGAAACGAGAAACAGGGTTTGGGAAATGCGTAGGTGCAAGAAAACTAACCAGGCAAGGTACTTTAGCTCCAACACACCAGCCTTCATTAGGAAAACAAAAAGGGGCTTCTGGCCACGCCACATTCCAGAAGCCACTTTATCTAAGCAACTTTTCATAACCAGGGACCCCTCGAGCACCTGTCCAAGCTCCACAGCTGTCATCAACTCTGGGGCACGAGGTTTCGAATCAGCCTCCCAATTATCGTTATTAATTAAATTATTTCAACAAAGCGAGCCGATGTGCACTCCCACAATATTTAAATGTCTCCCTGAGCTATCTGTTGGTTATTGCCTGTTGCATCCGAACTGCTCGGCTCGCAGAGTCCAAATATTAGGGCAGTCAGCCGCCTAAATGCTGATTCCGGAAAGTACAGTACATGCATTTCTGTCCAACATTTTCCAATTTGCGATTGTCCGATAATTGCACTTGCATTGTGCGCGTATTTACTGACAGTTTTCTGCTAAAATCTACCGCATTACCTCCTCGTCCTGTCTTCCTCGCCACAGTAATCACAGATGAGCCTCCGGCTCCACACAGAACTCCAAGTCTAATAAAAAAAACAGCGCTCTAGTCTCCCCTCCCTCCTCCAAGATGGCCCCCAGTGGCTCCAGCCAATCCCATAAAGGGATACATAGACAGCAACACGACCTGTTCTTTTTTTCTGCACTTCTCCGAGTGCTGTGTTCCCTGCTGGTCAGGTGAGTGGGGCTGGGATCCTGCTTTAGCAGTTCCCTTTGTCCTTTGGTATCTAGTTGGGGGAAAGTAGTGTTTGGTTCCTTGTTTTTTTGCACTGTGTGTTGTTTTTTTCATTGATGTGTTTCGTGGTTTAATTTTATTTCCGCCTTCTTCTGCCTCTGAGCCTCGTGTCCTGCTTAGCGGACTTCCGTGGCGTTTGTTTGCGGCTGTGAGTTTATATGTTTGGGCGGGACGCCTTGTGTCCTGTGGGCTGTTTCTTTTGTTTTGCCTTTGCCGACCGCGCGTCCTGCTGAGCTGACGCTACGCGGCCGGGTGCGATGTCTGTGGGAGCCGGAGGCTTCCGTATCGCTTTCATTACCTGCTGCCGGTTTGGACGTCGGCATGGTTTACTGCCTCTTCGGGTCTCTGATTCAACGGGGGCGCGTTCGAGGCTCGGCACGGCTAGGCACACGAACGGTCGGAGACTGTTTTCAGGTGTGCGCGCGGCTCTTCCAGCTGCTTTTGTGCATTTCGCATGGTTCGAGGAGGGGTTTGTTTGGTTGCTTAGCAACCTCAGGTCCTTCTTTTACCGGGCTGTTCTGCTTTTTGCCTGTGTTTGTTTTTACACTCATCCACGAGGCTGGCTGTCATGGATGTTTCCTCTGGTCTTGGTGCTCCGGATGCTTTGGGCGTCGCTTCTGGTTCTGGGGTGCAAATTCCTTCTATGGACATATTGCAGCAGATGATAAATTCTGCTGTGTCTGCTGCATTGCACGGTCAGGTGCCTGTCCCTCCTGCGAAAAAGGTGAGGGTTGATGGCACTGCTGCTGCTGCTGATTCTGAGAATGAGGAGGAGGTTGATGTCTAGGGTCGCTTTGTGCAGGGTGCCGACCTGAAGGAGGTGCTGGATCACATTCGCGAAAACTTGGTGTTTCCTGCTTCTGTTGTACCTCTGGAGGACAATCTGTTTTCGCAATATCATCGTCCTGAACCTGATTCTTTGCCTCTCCATTCTTCTGTATTGAAGGTCCTGGGGAATGAATGGAAAGATGTGGACAGAGGTTCCTTTCCTCGATTTTTGAGTAAGAGATACCCGCTGCAGGTTTTTGTGGTGAAATACCCTGCCTCTGTGAAGGTTGACTATTTATTGGCCAGCATGTCTTCGCATGGGATGAATGAAATGAATGAATGAAAATTGCACTTGTATAGCGCTAGACTACCCGGAGGCCTCGCAGCGCTTGTGACTGAGTACTCAACGCGAGCTCGGGCAGTTCAGCATATTTTACCATACAAGTGCGTTTTCAGAGCTTTCCTGGAGGACATGTGGTTACTGTTACCTCGGAGAGATAAAGGGAGAGTGTTCCAGAGCTTAGCCGCAGTATGGGAGAAGGAGCGGCCTCCCCAGCGGGCTTTCCTAACTCTGGTGGGGGTGGCCAGCTGGAGGGTGCAGGAGCGAAGGGAGCGGGACGGGACGTAGGGTGTAGCCAGAGGATGAAGAATTGCGGGACCTGTACGATGAAAGACTTTGTGTAGAATACACATAGCCTTGAATTGTACTCTTGCCTCTACAGGGAGCCAGTGAAGCTCCTTTAGGGCATTCCTCGCTGACTGCCAGCGGGGGAGGTTATAGAGTAGACGGGCCGCTCTGTTTTGTGTGACTTGGAGCTTCTGGGTGACGGAAATAGGAGCTCCCATATAAAGAGCATTCCAATAGTCCAGGCGGGAGAGTATGAGGGCCTGGACCAGAACCCTCCTTGCCTGGAATGGGAGCAGAGGGAGCACCTTCCGCAACATCCTCATAATCCCAAAGCAAGTGGCGGCGGTCTTAGTTGCTTGGGCCGAGAAGTCCAAAGCTTTGTCGAGCCAGATCCCGAGGCTCTTTATTTGGGATTTGGGGACGGGAGGCAAGCCCAAACATGGAGGCCAGATGGATGCAAGGGCAGCGGGAGAAGGGTTGCCCAAGAGAATGATGTCTGTCTTCTCCCCATTAAGTTTCAAACAGGAAGATTGCATCCATCTGGCAACAGCCTCTAGACAGGGACCTAAGGTGTGGGACGATCCCTCAGAGTGGTCTAAGGAGACCACCAGTTGGGTATCGTCCGCGTAGGTGACAATACGCACACCGAAGGGATGGACTATCCTGTCTAGGGGTTCCATGTAGGCGTTAAAGAGGGTGGGGCTCAGGGAGGAGCCCTGAGGGACCCCACACCTGAGTGGGTGTTTAGGAGACACCGTCTCACCCTCAAAGACCTGAAAAAAGCGGTTAGCCAGGAAGGATGTCAGCCATTCCAGGGCCGCGCCCGACATGCCCATGTCCGGCAGTCGTTGTAGTAGCGTGACATGGTTGACCGTGTCGAACGCGGTGCTGAGATCTAATAAAATAATGGCGACTTTTCCACCCCGGTCCAACACAGCTCTCGCCTCCTCCGTTACCGCTAAAAGGGCAGTTTCAGTCCCGTGTAAAGGGCGAAACCCTGTCTGAGAGGCGCGCAACAGGCTGTTGGACTCTAAGTAGTCCACCAAGATGTTATTTACGTGCCTCTCGAGCAATTTGCTCAGCCAGGGGAGTAAGGAGATGGGACGATAATTCGCCAGGTTGTTCTGGTCAAGATTGGGCTTCTTGGAGGAGGAGCTTGGCGGGCATCCGTGATGGCCGCGTGAGCACAGCGCTCTCCGGACCCTCGCCGCTCCCGGCATTTTATCCTGGCTGAATCCTGATTTCTTGCAAGAATTCGTGTGGGGGACGTTTGGCTGATTACCCTGGCACTTTTCGGAAATTGATTTGGATCTCGTATTCCTGAGATATGGTGCTCTGAACTTTTGGGCTCCGCCCTTGAGGTGCGCCCGGGACGGGGTGCGGTTCTGTAGCCGTCCTGCAATTGAACAACAACGGCAGGAGATCTGGCCTTGTGGGTCCCCCCTTCCTAAGTTTCGGTTTCGATTCTGTTCCGACTTGGGCCACGGGTGTGGATATCGTGTTGCGGCTGAGACTTGGAGGCAGATCGGCTGTTGGACTTTCATGTGACCTATTTGCTGGCTTGGCGACCTCTACCCGAGTTGTGCCCCCTTTTTAGTGTACTTTTGATCCTGTACTTTGGGTGTCGGGCCCGTCGAACCTGGTGGCTTGTCCTGTGACGCATCTTCAAAATGGCGGGCAGAGGGGACAGAGAGACGCGCAAGACGAAAACACCTCTGCGCGGAGCTCCAGTTCAATCAAATGTCATGGACCGTTATACCCATTCTAAGGGGTCCCCCGGAGCTGCCCTGCCTGGTTCCAGTATAGCGTCCGAACGAGTTTTGGAAGAGTCGGCGGAGCCCTCCCTACAGGATATCATGGGCGCCATCTCGGGTGTGAGGGAATCCATCGGCCTACAGTACGAGGCCTTGGCCCATAAACTTGACACCGTGGCTATTGAGGTGAATCTGATTCGTGCTGATCTCGGCAAGACGAATGAGAGGGTACAATCATTGGATATTAAATCGTCTAGCCTTACGAAGGACGTCTCAGAGCTCCAGACAGAGATCGGAAATCTCCGTCGGGGGAACGACTTCATGACCCGTCGCCTGGAGGATTTTGAAAATAGGGCGCGTCGCTGCAATGTTCGCCTGGTTGGTGTACCAGAGAACCCTGAACCCCACTCGGTGGATCTCCTGGTTGAGGATCTGGTCTTGAACCATCTGGCCCCTTCTGGTCTTACAACATTTTTCACGGTGGAACGCGCACATCGTGTTCCAGGGGGCAAAGTCAAGCCGGGAGCCCCGCCGAGACCCATTGTAGCGAAGCTTTTTCATTATAGAGACCGGGACGCTATCCTGCAGGCCTCGCGGGTGAAGGGCCCGGTGGCCTTTGAGAATGCTACGGTGAACTTTTACCCGGACTTTTCTCAACAGGTTCAGAGACAACGTATGGAGTTTCGTGGTGCCAAGAAACGTCTTCGGGATCGGGGCCTACGTTACGCCATGCTCTTTCCCACCAGACTTCGGGTCGAATACAATGAGCGTACCCTTTTCTTTGATCGGCCAGATGCTGTTAATGACTGGCTGGACTCATTGCCTGATCGTCCTCCTGAGACTGACTCCGCCGCTCACCCGGGTGGTGCCGAAGGTGGTGTGGAGATCTAACTGTTCGGCTCTTATGTCTTATTTTGTATACACTATCAGGAGTGTTGGCCGGCGTCCCTCTACATTGTGATTATTCTGTCTTTCGTTTGTTATTTTTGTTCTTGCTGAGGTCGGGGGGAGGGTGGAACGGAGACCTTTCCTCCTCCGGGGTCTTTGTGTAGAATAGGGGTTCTTGGGCGACAGGCACACTGCAGGTTGGGGTGGCTCTTTAGCTTTTTGCAGGGGTGCAGGGTGGGGGGTGTTTCTCTTCAGTTTGGGGGAGGGGGGTTGGGAAGTTTTTTCTTTTCTGTGTGTTGTTTTCAAGGCGAATTGCTCCTGTGTTTGCTGCTGTTTCTGATGTCTAGCTCATGGACGAGGGGTCTTGGCTCGGGCGGCTGGGATGGGGGGTAGATGGTTGAAATTTCTTTCCTGGAACGTTAATGGCCTGGGAGATCGTATTAAGCGCAGTGTTGTCTTAAAATGTATACGACGTTTGTCACCGGACATTGTTTTCATGCAAGAAACCCATTTGATTGGTAATGTTTGTTATGCAATGAATAGATGGGGCTACCGCCTTGTGGCGCACTCGGGGTTTACCTCCGGATCTAGGGGTGTGGGTATTCTTGTTCGAACCTCCCTCCCCCTGGCGATCGATGAGGTGATTCACGATGATCGTGGGAGATATACTGTCTTGGTGGGTAGATATGAAGGCCGCACCCTATCTCTCTTCAATGTTTATGTTCCCCCGGGTTTGCAGGCTTCTACTTTTACTGATTTGGGCCGTGTTTTGTTAGATCTCCCTGATAGTACTCTCCTTCTGGCCGGTGATTTTAACTCGGTGCTTTCCGGCCTTCACGATCGCCATCCCCCTAGAGATACCCCGCAGGCTCAGCAGTGGTTGGGTGGGTTTCTAGATACCTTTGGCCTTGTGGACTGCTGGCGACTGTTGCATCCTACTCAGCTCCAATACACCTTCCATTCTGGGGCTCATGGCAGTCTGTCTCGGCTGGATTATTTCCTGATGCCCGCGGCCCAATCATCGGCGGTTCGTGAGATTTTACATTTGCCAAGAGGTATTTCTGATCACTCGCCGCTCTGGCTTCGTTTCGAGGTTGGGGTAGAGGCGGCGGGCCGAGTGGCTCCCATTAACCCTTGGTATCTTTCCTCCCCTGAGACTCGTACCCTCTTGCTCAAGTCCATGGATGCATATTTCCTGGAAAACGAGGGGTCGGTCTCTTCGGCTGTGTCCCTGTGGGAAGCCTTTAAAACTGTGATTCGTGGACAGGCCCTTTCCTTGATTGTTGAAGCTAAGAAGGCTGGGAGGAGGGAGGTGGTGGACCTCGAGGGGGAGATCTCTGCTTTGGAGGACGAGTTAGAGTCTGGTGTCACGCCTGAGAAACTCCATGCCCTGGGTCTAAAACAGTTTGCATATAAATCCTTGGTCACTGACGCTGCGAAGGTGATGTTTCGTGAGCAACAGGGCAGATTGTATGATGTGGGTGACAAGGCGGGCAAACTCCTAGCGTGGTTGGACAAGAAAGAAAGAGTTAATCGTGTGGTGCCCGTGATTCAGTCTGCGAGTGGTGAGAATGTGATTGATCCGACTGCCATTGTTGATCGCTTTGCGGAATATTTCCGTGTGGTATATGCTCCCGTGTCTGTAAGGGATGTTGCCGACTCCCGCCTTCTTCTGCGTGATATCACTTTGCCCTGTGTCACCGACTTGGACCGTATTGCTTTGGACTCCCCTTTTACGAATGATGAGATAGCCACTGCAGTTCGTTCGCTCCGTTCGGGCAAAGCATTGGGCCCGAACGGTTTGCCTATTGAGTTGTACAAGTTGCGCCCCGATAAGGTGGCGCCGTATCTTCGCGCCATGTTTCTAGAATCTCGTGAGCGGAACATACTTCCTTATGATCAGCGTCTGGCGACAATCGTCGTCATCCCCAAAGAGGGTAAACTGCGTGACCTCTGTTCCTCGTATAGGCCCATATCCCTATTAAATGTTGAACCTAAGGTTTTGGCTAAACTTTTGGCGACCCGTCTCCTTTCGGTTCTCGGGGATTTGGTCCATCCGGATCAGTCTGGCTTTATCCCGCATCGAAACACTGCTCTGAATTTACGTCGCCTCCACGGCGTGCTGGCGAGGGCGGGGCTTTTGACTGAACCGGCCATTTTGGCGTCCCTGGATGCCTCCATGGCCTTTGACACTGTGGAGTGGCCCTATTTATGGGCGACTCTTGAGAAATTCGGATTCGGGTGCGAGTTTATTAGCTGGGTTAGACTATTGTACGCGGAACCTCTGGCACAAGTTGTAGTGAACGGTAGAGTGTCGGCTCCCTTCTCCTTGGGCAGGGGTACCCGTCAGGGTTGCCCCTTGTCCCCTCTGTTGTTTGCGCTCGCTCTTGAACCGTTGGCGGCCTGGCTCCGTTGGGAACCATCCCTTAAAGGGATTCGTTGGGCCCCGGACTTCGAAGACCGCGTCTCGCTTTATGCGGACGACATCCTCTTGTATCTTACTTCCCCTCGCAAGTCTTTATCTGTTTTATTTGACGTTCTTGCGTCCTTTGGCGCTAACTCAGGCCTCGTCATCAACTGGTCTAAGTCCTGTGTATACGTTTTATCTGGTATCTTGCCTCCGTTGCCGAGTAGACTTCCTCTTCAGGTGGTCCGGGATGGCTTCAAATACTTGGGGGTTTTTGTTACCTTGGACCCGTCCCTTCGTTTTGATCGTAATCTCCTTCCCCCGTTGCTTAGGCTCCGTTTGGACGTTGCCCGTTGGCGCAAACTTCCCTTGTCTCCCCTGGGTCGGGCGGCCCTGTTTAAGATGATGTCACTACCGCGGTTTCTCTACGCTCTCCAGAATTATTACGATCCTATCCCTAAGGCCTATTTTCGGGAGATTGAGAGCCTTCAGAGGCAACTTATTTGGGATGGGCGACCGCGCATTGCTCTCGCGAAACTTTCCATCCCGTGGTATGATGGGGGCATGGCGCTCCCCGATGTTAAGAGATACTACTGGGCTTCCCATCTGTCCGCTATTAATCACGCTATGTTCTCGCCAGGTCGTAATCCGGCGTTTGAGATGGATAAACTTCAGCTTCCGGGAGGTGACTTTAACAGAGTGCTCTATTCTCGCTCCGCTGGGCGCCATCTTGTGGGACCTACTTTGATTGCTTTGTCGGTGTGGCGTGCCGCGAATGTGAGCCTGGGCTGGGAGGATCGCTTGACGTTGGCGACGCCGCTTTATGCTTCAGAACGTCTGGGCGGTCTTTGGTCTTCCAAGGGTTTTGACCGTTGGGACTTGATTGGGATCTCTAAGGTGGGGGATGTGTACTCTAAGGGTTCTGTGCGCCCGTTTCAGGCCCTCCAGGCTGACTACGGCCTGAGTAGTCGGGAATTCTTTCGTTATTTACAGGTCAGGCACGCTTTGGTTTCGGTATTTGCTCCTGGTGAGATTCCGCCTGACTCTTCCCCCCTTGAAGACCGTATCCTTGACGAACATCTTCCTGAGAGCACTATCTCCCTGATCTATAAAAAGTTGATTAACAATCGGACTGACTTATTGGCCCGACTTCGGGAACAGTGGGTGGGAGATGGGTTGGAACTTGATGATGAGGATTGGCAGTCGGCCCTCTCCTCCCCGAAGGAGGTGGCTATCCCGGCTCGACTCCGTCTGGTCCAATTGAAGATCCTTCATCGGGTGTACGTGACGGGACCGCGACTGATGGTGATGGGCTTTTCCTCCGATGGATTGTGTAAGCGTGGATGTGGTTTGCGTGCTACTTTCCTGCATATTCTTTGGGAGTGCCCGATGGTGGCTGCTTATTGGGTGGCTGTGCTTGATCTGATGACTGTGGTGACAGGGATGTCCTTGCGTCCGGAACCTCGTCGCTGTCTTTTGAATGTTTGGGAGCCCACTGACTATTCGGTGGCACAGACTAGATGGGCCACCCTGGGCTATATGATTGCGAAGCGAGATATTGCGCAACTCTGGGGGGCCTCCAGGCCCCCTGCCCTCTCGCAATGGGAGGATAACATGGATTGGTCCATGTTCCGTGAGAAAACTGTCTATGTGGCCAGGGGCAGACCCAGGGCATGGGTGAAGGTGTGGGGTCAATGGAATGAATACCGTGGCGACATTTGTACTCCTCCCCTTGTGGACACTATCGAGATTACCCTGTCTCCTTAGGCTAGCGTTCTCGGAATCTTCATATAGGGACTGAGCTGGTGTTTCCGGCTCCCCCCCCCCTTCTTCCTGATCTCTGCGCCCCTCCCCCCCCCCCCTCCGAACTCCTTGGTGCTTAGAATTTTGCTACTGCACTTCCGTTGCTGTCCCCCCCTTGCGTCCCTTGGGCTGACCTTCAGTGATACACTCTCGCCTTTTTGTATGTTTGTTCTTTTATATACATAAAACCTGTTTTTTGCTCTGTATATAATGTGGAGTATTGCATTGTTGATTGACTGTTACCTCTGCGGGCATATATGATATGTGTCTACTCCTTTTTAGCGGCTGGCCCGTGTGGTTGTAGGCCCATCCTTGTACCTTCTTGCTTGCTCAAATAAAGGTTTTTAAAAAAAAAAAAAAAAGAAAAAAAAAAAGATTGGGCTTCTTCAATAGGGCTCTCACCATCGCACACTTCCAAGGAGGTGGTACGGATTTGGAGGTGATGGATGTATTGAGAACGTCCAATATGACCGGGCGGATAACGTCCATAACCTTAGTGAGGGTCTGAGGGGGTGCTGGGTCGTTGGGGGAGCCAGAAGTGATCTTGGTGGTTAGTCCATCCAAGCCAGGAATGTCCAGGAGTGGGATTGTGTCGAGTGTGCAAGAAGCAGAGGGATCAGAGGTAGTGGGCAGGCGGAGTTCCAATTCATTCTTAGCGTCCCCAAATGAAGAATATATGACCTGGATTTTTTGGGAAAAGAAGACAGCCAGGTCATTACAGCGATTTTGAGCACCTTCAGCAGAGGGACGCTCCGCCGAAGGTGAGATGAGAGATTTGACGATTTTGAAAATTTCCTTTGGGGCGTTCGCGGCCGCGTTGATTTTCCCTCCATAAAAGGAGGCTTGTGTTGCCTTTATCTCCTGTTTATAGAGCTTTATGGCAGCTCTGTACTCAGCCTTTCTGAGTTGAGAGTGATCATGCCTCCATGCTCTCTCAAGTTTACGGCAGGCTAATTTCATGATTCTAAGGGAGGGAGTGTACCATGGGGCAACTTTGGGTCTTTTTATGGAATTGCAAGAGGGTTTGGGAAGGACCAGGTCAAGGGTACTCGAAATCCAATTGTCGAAATTGTTAGTGGCCGTATTAGGATTTGTTGCCTTCCTAGGTGGGGCTCTGACGAGGGCGGCTTCCCACGCATGGAGGGGAAGTGAGGACCACTTCCTACCTCGATGCCTAGCAAGGTATTGAGAGGAGGAGGGGAGGTTAGTGCGCCAAATAAAAGGTATTAAAAAGTGGTCGGTCCAGGGTAGTGGTGTAGGGGTCTCCACCATTAGATCATCTACATTACTGTAGATGTGGTCAAGAAGGTGACCCCTATTATGGGTTACATGAAAGCCCTTTTGATATAGATCCATAGCTTGTAGATTGGAACGGAGATTGTTAGCTGTAGTGTCGTGGGGATCATCTAGATGTAGGTTAAGATCCCCCAGCAAAGTAAAGTTGGGCGAAGACAGCACTACACTTGCAGCAAGGTCTGTTATTTTCTTGGTAAAATTGTTAAGGGAGCCAGGTGGACGATAAGCTAGGATCCCGGAGAAAGTGGTGGTGGGGGAGAATTGTAGCGAGAAATGAAGACACTCGCAAGATGGAAAGGTGGTAGGAATAATGCGGCATTTATAGGTGTCTCGATATATAATAGCCAGTCCGCCACCTCTCCCAGATTGGCGATCCAGTCTTTTAAGCGTGTAGCCTTGGGGAGTGGCCCATACAGTGGTCGGGTCATGATCTGTCTGGAGCCACGTTTCTGTTAGAAAGAGAGCATCCGGATTGAGCTCTTCAATCAATATATGCAATTCAGTGTGATGTTTAGGTAGAGAACGGCAATTGAGAAGAAACATTCTCCTTTCCTGAACAGGGGGCAAGTGACAGGTGTGTAAAGGGAGTGGGCTCCAGTTACAGTTTAGACAATGATACTCGGTATGGGATGGAAGGAACGAGTGATAGCATGACAGATTCGTGGGAGGACGTAGGGAAAGAAGGGATGAGGAGTTATAGGAGAGCGGAGACCCTACCATGGTGGACCTGACCGCAGGTAGGCGGGAGGCGTCTGGACGCGGACTGGCGCAGACTGGCTTCTCTTTGGCGCCTCATCGGCGCGTCTACGGCGCTACCGCTGCGCGTCACCGCTGCGCGGACAAATAATGGACTAAGTAGAACCCTCCGAAAATGGCCGCCTAGAATGGAGCAACCAGGAAGTGGTACCGCTTGCCTCCCTCCACAACAACAGCACTGGTTGCTGCGGTGGACCGGGGAGTAAGCGAGCAAAGTACAGATAATACAAATACAATTTTTAAAATACAGGTAAAACAATGAGAACGCTTGTAGCAGTCCTTAATCGCTGCCAAGCGCTTTGCGCTGCGATGTTCGTGAGTCAACTTTCGAGCGCGACTGGTTCAAACCCTTAAGTACTGAGGGCGAAGGGGGAGACTAGCGCGTCAACCCTCCGAAAATGGCCGCCTAGAATGGAGCAACCAGGAAGTGGTACCGCTTGCCTCCCTCCACAACAAACAGCACTGGTTGCTGCGGTGGACCGGGGAGTAAGCGAGCAAAGTACAGATAATACAAATACAATTTTTAAAATACAGGTAAAACAATGAGAACGCTTGTAGCAGTCCTTAATCGCTGCCAAGCGCTTTGCGCTGCGATGTTCGTGAGTCATGGGACTGTTGTTTCGGAAGATTCTTCTCCTACAGACCCGGTTGACCGAAAAGTGGATAGTGCTGTGAAACGCACTTTTGCGGCGGCAAATTTTTCTATCAGGGCTGCGGCCTATTCGTCTTACACTATCCAGTCCTTGCTCAGGGATTTTCAGTCTCTGTCGGAGTTATTGGACCAGGGGGAGGATGTTTCTTCTACCCTGGCGGTGATGGAGCAACAGGTTCGTCTGCTGTCGGATGTCTCCTTTGATTCACTAGGGGCGGCTGCTTCTGCGGCCGGGTCCTCTGTGGCTGCAAGGCGTCAGTTATGGCTCCGTTCGTGGAAGGCTGATGCTGCTCAGAAGAGCTTGCTTATGAAGATCCCTTTCTCTGGTGTTAAGTTTTTTGTTCCCCTCTGGACGAGATGGTGAAGAAGACGGCGGAGGACCGTAAACTGCTTGCTCCTGAACGTCCTGGCAGGTTCCGTGCCTTTGGTTCACAGAGGTCTTTTGGTCCTTCTAGGAGGGGTCGGGCTGGTCAGCCCTTTCGTGGTAGGGGGCGTGGCCGGGGTGCTCCTTCCTTTGATAAATTCCGGTTCTCCGGCGCTTCTACCTCCTCCGCTCCTGCTTCCAAGTCATGACTGGATCGCTCCTGGTGTAGGTCCGGTTGGGGGTCGCCTCGCTTGCTTCATGGACTCTTGGCGGGAGACTGTGTCGGACCAATGGGTGCTTCAGGTGATCTCGGAGGGTTTGCGCATTGGATTTGCCCGGACACCCCCAGACTGTTTCAGGGCCACTCCTTGTCCCAGAGATCCTGTAAAAAAGTTGGCGCTTTTGGAAGGCGTGGCTTCCCTGGTGGTCAAGAGGGCGATCATTCCTGTGCCCGGCGATCAGTTGGGGGAAGGGGTGTATTCCATACTTTTCCAGGTGTCCAAGCGCACCGGATATCTTCGTCCGGTGATGGACCTGAAGTGGGTCAACACTTTCATCCCTCACCAACGGTTCAAAATGGTTTCGCTTCCGTTGATCCTTCCTTTGGTGTCTCAGGACGATTTCCTTGCATTGATAGACTTGAAGGATGCTTACCTACATGTTCCTGTTCATCCGGACTTTCAAAGGTTTCTCCGGTTTTGCGTACAGGGTCATCATTACCAGTTCCAGGTATTGCCTTTTGGACTCTGCTCTGCTCCCAGGATCTTTACTAAGATTCTGGCTCCTCTTATTGGACATTTGCATGGGGAGGGCATTTGTGTTTTTCCGTATCTGGACGACATTTTAATTTCTGCTTCTTCTCTTCCTAAGGCGGATTTGCATGTCCAGAAAGTGTGCCATGTCCTGGAGCGTCATGGGTTCCTCGTGAATGTGCCAAAGTCCTCCCTGGTTCCTGCGCAAGAATTGACTTTCATTGGGGCTCTGTTCAAGACTCAATTGGGGATGGTGTTCCTGCCCCCTCCCCGAATTCTGTCCCTGATGTCTGCTGTTCGTGCCCTGTTGGTGGGGCATTCTCATCCTGTGAGCTTGTGGTTGAGGGTTCAGGGTCTGATGTCGGCATCGTTGTTGACGGTGCCGTGGGCTCGCCTCCACATGTACCCGGTGGTGTCCCACATTTTGTCGCATTGGGACCCCTGTTCCCTCGATATGGGTGTTCTGGATCCTATGTCGGAGGGTGTTTGGGTGCTCCTGAGTTGGTGGTTGGACGAGGGTCATCTGTCCAAGGGCCGCCCCTTCCTGATTGTTCCCACCCGCGTGGTCACTACCGATGCCAGCCTGCTGGGGTGGGGTGCTACTCTGGGGGATTCGACGACTCAGGGGGTTTGGCCTCAGTCGGTATTGTCATGTTCCTCCAACTACAAGGAGCTGAAGGGCGTCCTTCTGGGTCTGTTGGACTTCTCGGATCTTGTTCAGGGTCACCACGTGCAGATCCAGACGGACAATCGGGTTGTGATGTCTTATGTGAACCATCAAGGGGGGTGCAGGGTTCGCTCCCTCAGTTGCCTGGCCCGTCGGATTGGTTCTTGGGCGGAGATGCATCTGGAGTCCCTGTCTGCCATCTACCTGCCAGGTGCGGAGAATACTGTGGTGGATTGTCTGAGCCGGGTGTTTCCTTCCATGGGGTCCTTGTCACTCACGAAGGGCATGTTCAGGAGGTTGCAGGTGATGTTTGGCTGTCCGATTGTGGACCTGTTTGCCTCCCAGGACAATGCCCAAATCCGATGCTTTTGCACGATTATGCCTTGCCAGGATGCCTGGAGAGTGGACGCACTTTCGTTCCTTTGGCCGAAGGGTCTGTTGTATGCGTTTCCCCCTGTTCCCCTGCTTCCTGCTGTGTTACAGAAGATCAGGAGGGAGGGGTCTTTTGTGCTTCTGGTTGCTCCTTGTTGGAAGCGTCGCCCTTGGTATCCCCTACTGTTGGAATTGGCTGTGTCTCCGGGGTGGGCCTTGCCGTTCGTGCCATATCCTCTGATGGGTCCTCTTCTTCCTCTGCCTGTGTTCCGTTCCCTGGGTCTGCGGGCCTGGCTCTTGAGAGGGATTCTCTGATACGTGGGGGTTGTTCTGTGACTGTGGCTGGGGTCATTCAACAGTCCCGGCGACCTTCTACGCTTAAGTCCTACGCCAAGCACTGGGATAATTTTGCTTCTTGGTGTGTTGGACGTGAGCTGTCATTGGATTCTTTGGATCCGGCTCACATTCTGGATTTTCTGAATGATGGATTTGTGTTGGGCTTGGCCATTTCGACTCTTCGGGCTCAATGGGCCGCCATTCGGGCGTTTCATGTCCTACCTTTGGTTTCTATTTCTCCATTGGTTGCTAGACTTTTTAAGTCTCTTTCTTTCCAACGCCCCCGTCCTATCATGTGTCCTCCTCCTTGAGACCTTCCTTTGGTTTTGCGTTCCTTGCAGTTGGCTCCTTTCGAACCTTTGGAGTCTTTGGACTTGAAGTTTTTGACTCTCAAGGTGGTGTTTCTTGTGGCGATTGCGTCTGCCAGGCGTATGGGTGAGTTGGGTGCTTTCCTTCGTTCTGCCCCATTTTTGTTGGTTTTGGCGGACCGTGTGGTCTTGCGCCCTTATCCTACCTTTGTTCCTAAGGTGGATTCTTATTTTCACCGATCTGCTGCGGTGGTCCTTCCTGTTCTTTGCCCTGATCCTTCCTCGGCTGAGGAGTCACTTTTGCACCTCTTGGATGTTCGTCGTGCTTTAATAATTTATTTGTCTCGCACTTCTTCTTTTTGTAAAGTGGACAACTTGTTTGTGAATTATGGTTTGTCACGTCAGGGCCTGAAACCCTCCCTTTCCACGATCAGTCGTTGGATTAAGGAGGACATTTTGTTGGCGTATGCTTCAGTTTCGGAGGTTCCCTCCCTTCCTGTTCAGGGTCGTTCCACCCGTTCGGTTGCTGTATTCTGGGCTTCTTTCAAAGGGGTGTCCATGGAGGATGTTTGCAGGGCGGCTACGTGGTCGTCCACTCCTACCTTCATGTCCCATTACCGCCTCCAGATTGGGGGTGAGGGTTCTGTTTCATTTGCCTCTTCTTTTTGTCTGCGGGGGTTCCTTGAGAGGTTGTCCTTTTTGGTTTATATGCCTCTGTTTATTAAAATGTGTTTTGCTGCACTGCTGGTGTGGTCTGTTTCCTTACATGAAGCTGATTACTTTGGTATCGGCTCATCTGTGATTACTGTGGTGAGGAAGACAGGACGAGGAGGTAATGCCCCGGTTACTTACCGGTAATCTTCATTACTCCGAGTTCATGTCTTCCTCGCCACAGTATAGTTTCCCTTCCCTCCCGGCCCTGGTCGTGGCTTCATGTATGCGGCTTGGTTTTTCAGGTCGTGTTGCTGTCTATCTATCCCTTTATGGGATTGGCTGGAGCCACTGGGGGCCATCTTGGAGGAGGGAGGGGAGACTAGAGCGCTGTTTTTTTTATTAGACTTGGAGTTCTGTGTGGAGCCGGAGGCTCATCTGTGATTACTGTGGCGAGGAAGACATGGACTCGGAGTAATGAAGATTACCGGTAAGTAACCGGGGCATTGTGTTACTTGTCCTCAGCATTTCCAGTGCCCGTCGTTATTGGGAAGGGTGTTCGTTCGGCCACATGGAACTAAAATTCAAGTAGAAATGCACTCTTTTATTGTGAAAAGGTGCCAGGTTTTAGGTCTAAAAGCTAATGTTTTTACGTTTCTCAACATGCTCAGGTAAATGGCAGACGGATAAAAGTATGACGTTTTCCCATTGGTATTGCTTTAGTTATGAAATTGTTAGGCGCTGGCTTGTTCCCTTTGGGCCACTTGGAACTTAGGAGTCTTTGAAACACAGGTTCCTCGTGTAAATAACTGTAAATGTAGAGAGGTTGCTAACTAGGAAGTCCGAGGTGTCAACATTTTGCACAATGTTTTTGTAGTATCCTGCTAAGAGCTCTAACAGCCTGACCCACCCTTCTTTTGTGAGTTATGGGGCGGGTTCAGGCAGCAAATAACAAAGACCGCATTGTTTTGGACTGCGACGTGAGGTTCTGCGGGGTGATGTTCGGGCCAATAGGAAGCAATGCAATCGCGTTGCAAAGGGCTGCGATGTGTTGGCTGACGATATAATGGTCGGGCCGATGTCTTAGACGCGATGTGAATGCTCGCGATCAGTGTGCACGCGATGTAACGTCATACATCCGTTGTAACGGATGTTTCCCCCATAATACACTGGAAAGCATAGGGTTTATGCGCTGAGTTTATTCACTTGTGCAGAGTAGGGATATTTACCAGGGCTGCATTTAGTTCCCACTCCCACAGTGCCTGTTTGTGCTGAAGGCTGCAGTGTGATCCGGTCATGGCATGATATTACGTGTGCCAGGTAAGTCAGACACCCAGCTGTGGAGGAGGCACCCTTCAAGCAGGAAAAGACCGACAATGGAGAGGGACAGAGTTGGAAGCTGAGTGCTAAGGCAAGGGGATGTGCCGTCACGCTTCTTCTTGACTCTGTTTAAGCTGCCTGTTGTCAAACTCCTCCAGACAGATAGCTCCTGACTGTTCCACCAGCCTATAGTCCTTGTTACTGACAGCTGCCGCTGCCTTCATCCCTGAGCAGAATATCTGTGTTTTGCTCTATTATTTCACCGAGTCTACTCTACGAGTCACAGTCGAAACCTTCCTGCTCATCCTCTTATCCGTCGAGGCCAGCAGCAAAGCAATAGATTCGCGAGGGGCTACAGTCAGGCAACTCCTGACCACTCCCTCCTTAGCACGAGGGCATTCACTGCCAGAATGTGACCACCCTGCTTGAAGCTGAGTCCACGCATTTGAGGCTGGAGCTGGATAGGTGCCACTCCCCAAAATATCTGGAGACCACCACAAAGGGAGTAGCATGGCCTGGCGACTGTTGCCCCCTAATCATTGGAGGTGAAGTGAGGTGAAAAGTAAATGTATGTGACGTAATTCACTCTCCCTGACATCTATTTGAGACCTCAGAGTCATAAGCTGCAATTATAGTATACAAAGTCTGTTCTGGTGTCCTTCTCCTTCTCTGCACCTGTTTGTTGTCAGCTGTGGTCTGTTTCATCTCCCACTAAATACCTCTCTTGGAGCTACCTTTAATTTAGCCTGCTACTGCTAGTATGCATTGCAAACTAGCTATGATTGCGCTGTTTGAGTGGCTCGTACAGGAGTGTCGTAGCATGGGGGGCGGTCCTCCCCAGGCGGCAAGAGTTTTAGGGGCGGCGGCCTTCCCCGCTCTTACCTGCAGCTGTTGCGAGGCGGCGAATGCAGGAAAATCACCAGCATCCCTCCTCCTCCTCCTCCTCTTACCTGCAGCTGCCACTGTCGGGCAGCAAAAGCAGTTAGGCCCACGGGCGGCAAAAGGTCGAGCTGCGCAACTATCGCACTGAATGAATTCTTTTGAACTGGCAGCCTGGCATTCATATCTTGGGAGTGGGGAGTGGGGCATAAAATTCATCACCAGAATTTAACCCAGATCAAGAAAGAGAAAGGCAAGACGGGGTTTCGGAAGCTTCCACCCTAGAGAGACCCCTACACATTAGAGAACCCCCAGGGACCAGGTTAGGACGGAACAACACTGTAGATCCCGAGGGATGGGAACATTGCACTGACACACATAGGAGAGGATGGAGATGCAACGAAGGGCCACAGCGGAGTACCATTACACACACCTCAAGCGCAGGAGTGACTACTAACTGCGCCCCAATAACGGTAGTAGGGAGACAGCGGGGTGGGAGGGGAAGTGGGGAGGCCTAGTTATTTGTTGTGGAGGAGAGGGAAGGAGGAGGGGAATTTTCTTGTATACATGCCGAACCGATGTGAGATCCAATGTGTGACCGATACAGTCAAACGTGGGATGATTGTGATGCAGCGCTTCTCCGGAAATAATTCCTAATACCACGTCACCTTTCCCTGAAGTACAAAATCATACATCTACTCGTCGGTGGGGCCCATAACACCGCGAGTCACTCACAAAACACTTCCATCCTACTTCATGGATCGGTGAGATTCAAAGGAGAGCTGCTGTATCATAGTGGGGTGTCTAAACTAAAACTGGATATTTATACTATTTACACCTGCAGTTTAAATGAGTTTACCATGGTTTTCATTAACAAAACATTTATTTAGACACAGACACGCCACCATTATGGTCGAGTAAAAAATTAGGCGTAGGAAAATACAAGACCAGCTTAATTCTCCATTTATCTCATTTTTATTCAAGCAAAGTGTAGCATGTCTAAAAATGTATCCACTTTATTTATTTCTTTATTCAAAACAACATTAAAGGAATAAGAATTTTATTTCAAACAGTTAATTTCATTTATTTCAGAAATTCAGAAATAGACATTTTATTTTAATTTCAGAAATGCAAGTATTAGCAAAAGACAGATAGTTCCCAAAATTTATTTTTTTTCCTAACTTTCCTGACTAATAACCTCACCTAAAGTTCAGACATCATTCAAAAGAAATAGAAATGTATTCAAAGTCTTACATCTCAGGAAAAATCAGCATTCCGACAGCATCTCTGGAGGAAATTGAAGAGGAGTTTTTTCTTAAGTAAAATCAGCACTTTTTATACCTTTTTCACTAACTTTATCTATCTACAAAAGTAACTATCAGCATAAATTCGAGTTTTGATTGGACAATTTAGGGGTGGATGAGCATAACCTCATCTTTTTAATATTCGTCTTCCATTGTGTCAGCTAAAATGTAATCGGTCCTTTGTTTAAGAAAATGTCCGGCCTAGTCAAGTTCTCAAATTGCTATATCCAAACATGTTCCTACGTTATACAATAGTGACATCCACAGTTGTTGGCAGTCATCTGTATTCTCGGGACATGGTGGCCTTGAACCTCGCTGTTCAGGCACAGTCAGCTCGCATTCATTCTCTTCTTTATTCGCACATGCGTATTTCTCTTATGGCCCCAGTAATCGAGTGACTCCATTTTCTGATAGGCCTCACGAGTCAAAATGGGAACTATCATAGAAACAAACACAAATGAATGTTAAATATGATACCATAGCCCTTCTGTTTACCTCCCCCCATACTAGGTTTCCCGGTTAATTATTACCTAGCAAATAAGCGGTATTTATGCAATTTATACTCACTTATCCTTCGGTTTCTGCCACAAATACATGTTCAAAAAGCACATTTATGCTACTTTCGATTATATAATAGCTGCTCATTAGTTTAGGAAACGACAGAATCACATAATTAGTTAATTATAATCGCAACATAAGCAAAATTAGTTTCCCATGTGTACTTGTGTAGGTGCATTTCTTATTCTAAGTTGGTTAATTCAACACATCACTCAATTAGTTCAAGTTATGGTTATGGAAGTACGATTTTACAAGGGGTATACAAAATTTTGTTTCTCCACCTTGCTCCATCAATTGGACCAGGTAGGTGCTGCAAAATGATGCATTCACCTGCTTTGTGTACCTTGACACCGCAGAAAGCGGTTACGCTGTATGAAATGTAAAAGGCAATGCAATTTGTTTACTAAAATAAAGAAATAGAAAGCAAAAACAGGAAAAATAATCAGGAATACAACGATAAGAAGATAGGACTAAAGGAGAAAATGGATGAAAAAGAGTCTGCAAGTGTGAGATAACAGGAAGGATATGGTGGTGGATAAAAGAGAAATTAGGTTGAATCAAGACTAGGTAGCCTTGGTATTCAGCAGCCCCGGTATTCAGCAGACCTGACGGCAGGCTCCTAAGAAAAGCTTCGGGCACCTGCACTTATTCTTTAACAAATTAAACACCACTGATAGGGGAATATTAAGTTAAATCCTTTCACAAAATATGTGCACCTTCTTTTAAATTAACCCATGTCGGATTGTACTGCTGTCTTCCAAAATCATTGGATGAAAGCGTTAGTCCCCTACGAAGTATAGGCACGCTATGTAATGCAAAACAGGTTTCTGATTAATGAAAAATGAGAGCCCCACAATGACTTCACTCCCTCCCACCCACAGGCCGCTTTGTTTTGGACCAGAAACAACGCTCATGTTTTAAGAATTCTCCTTGAATTACAATAACGCAAAGAAGACATTGCTTGGCAGTAGTTTCTACACAGTGGAATACCCATTGCACTCGGTGTTTTTGAGCAGCCATCTCTTAGGCACGCAATCTTTTGTCTTTGTTGTCCTTTCTGGAAAGAAGTATTTCTTGAGCCACTGTTAGTCTTTTAAGATCTTTTATGAGTTTGAATTAAAAGCTTGGTCAATTCAGCCTTTTAGCCTCCACAGAGAGAGATGCGCTAACCTCCTCGTGGTGGTTTGCCTGAGGCGCGGTAACATAAATACGCTGTTTTAGACTTTTTAACATTTAAAAACGTACCTGTATTGTGAATTCTTGCTTTGTTGCTTTTAGATAGCGCTCTTTGAGTTGAAAGCTGCGCTGCTCTTGGGGAACGCTTTTAAAAAAATTATAACTTTACTGGCACCTTACAAATCCTCATTTCCTTTACCCTAACAGCACTTCCACTGCTGCCAAGCGGTCTAGTGCTCTGGCCATGCAGCTGCTGCCCAGCAGGGCTGATTGGTGGGGGGAAGGAGCTGACCTATTATCTGCTATGCTGGAGCAAGCGCGCAGCGGGTGCGGCAAGCCCGTCTGCTCCCGTCCACGCCTGGCCAGGACCCGGGGCCAGAACCCCTGGCCCTCCGCTGACCAATTCGGCAACAGAATTGCGGACCCTAGCCACAAGTAGCCATGTTTTAGATGTCAATTCTATAGCCAAGCTGCAAGCAGAAGACTTATTGAGAAGAAATGGGGCTTAGTTTATAACTATGTCCCCACGCATACTAGCCCAAGAAAATACGCCTCCTACCAATCCACCAGGTCTGAAGGTGGCGGCTCTCAACACACGCTCCCTACAGAAGCTCCACCTTGAAGTTTTCTCACTACTGCAAGATGGAGATATAGACATTCTGGAACTCACGGAAACTTGGAGGTCCATTAGGATGGTGGACGGATGCATGACCGCAGTGCTGATGGTGGCGGAAAATGCACCTCACCGTCCGCCAGCAGCGGGCCTTCCGTCCGCCTTATTAGGAAGGCGAACTGGGCACATTTCCCGTCCGCCGCGGAAAAACGTGAACCGCTGCGGGAACACACCAGACACCACGGCGGACGGAGCCAATCCAGCCTCACCGACGTGCGGAATGACGTCCCGACCGTCCGCCATATTACGTAGTCGCAAACAATCCAGAACAAGGCAGCGGAAAAACCACCATCTCATAGACAGCGGAAGCACCACAACGGAGAGGGAAAGCAGTGCCTCGAGACCCACCGCACGGACCCAGACACCATGGACCCAGCCCTACACACCCTCCTGGCCCTGTTCGTACCTCCCTTCCAGCAAGTCATGCACTGTCGTGGACGCCACCGCAGGTACGCAAGTAGGCAATACACACATACCACGCCACAACATACCTGTTCACACCAGCAGCGTAGGATTAGCAACGAGGGCAAAAGGGCACTGGCCGAGGGGCCGGTGTCCAGTCCCAGCTGAGGGCTGCTGTTGTGGGCAGCCGTAGTGGACCGATCTTGGCAGTCCCTGCATATGTACATGACCGCCAGTGGCCCGGTGGGTGCCTGAGAGGCCTTCCTGTAAGTAAATGTGCTTTCATTGCCACCCTCCCATCAATGGCAGAGGTGTCACTCCCTTACTCTTGCTGGGCCGGACCAGTAATATATGTATATTGAGCGGTGCAGGGGACATGATCAAAACTCGCCTCACTAGTTGTCAGGTGCGTCACCATTGTGAACTAATCCGTGGTAGACAGGGCATGTCGTAAACACAAGAAATCCACAATGCAAGTACACAACAAGCACGAACACTGACAAAGTACACAACATGAGTAACTGGCTTTATTAAACATCACAAAGATAGCACCCTGATGTACCCAGGAGCCAGCCCAGTGGCCAGTACACATTGCAGAGCATGTCCATGAGAAGCTGCACAACCAAGGGGCAACAAGCAGCCAGTTCCAGGCAGGCCAATAAGAGAGTGCAGAGCATGTCCATGAGAAACTGCACAACCAAGGGCCAACAAGCAGCACAGTTACCATAGAGCCTGTGGCCAGAATAGAGCAGGTACATCTGAGGCAGCACAAGTGAGGGGCAAACTGCATCAACAGTCCATGGTACAGAACAGAGCAGGTACATCTCAGGCAGCACAAGTGAGGGGCAAACTGCATCAACAGTCCATGGTACAGAACAGAGCAGGTACATCTGAGGCAGCACAAGTGAGGGGGACAGTGCATCAACAGTCCATGGTACAGAACAGAGCAGGTACATCTGAGGCAGCACAAGTGAGGGGCACAGTACATCACATTGCTAACAGGGCCAGTGGCCAGAACAGAGCAGGTACATCAGAGGCAGCACAAGTGAGTGGCAAACTGCATCAACAGTCCATGGTACAGAACAGAGCAGGTACATCAGAGGCAGCACAAGTGAGGGGCAAACTGCATCACATTGCTAACAGGGCCAGTGACCAGAACAGAGCAGGTCCATCAGAGGCAGCACAAGTGAGGGGCAAACTGCATCAACAGTCCATGGTACAGAACAGAGCAGGTACATCAGAGGCAGCACAAGTGAGGGGCAAACTGCATCACATTGCTAACAGGGCCAGTGACCAGAACAGAGCAGGTCCATCAGAGGCAGCACAAGTGAGGGGCACAGTGCATCACATTGCTAACAGGGCCAGTGGCCAGAACAGAGCAGGTACATCAGAGGCAGCACAAGTGAGGGGCAAACTGCATCAACAGTCCATGGTGCAGAACAGAGCAGGTACATCTGAGGCAGCACAAGTGAGGGGGCAGTGCATCAACAGTCCATTGTACAGAACAGAGCAGGTACATCAGAGGCAGCACAAGTGAGGGGCACAGTGCATCACATTGCTAACAGGGCCAGTGGCCAGAACAGAGCAGGTCCATCAGAGGCAGCACAAGTGAGGGGCAAACTGCATCACATTGCTAACAGGGCCAGTGACCAGAACAGAGCAGGTCCATCAGAGGCAGCACAAGTGAGGGGCACAGTGCATCACATTGCTAACAGGGCCAGTGGCCAGAACAGAGCAGGTACATCAGAGGCAGCACAAGTGAGGGGCAAACTGCATCAACAGTCCATGGTGCAGAACAGAGCAGGTACATCTGAGGCAGCACAAGTGAGGGGGCAGTGCATCAACAGTCCATTGTACAGAACAGAGCAGGTACATCAGAGGCAGCACAAGTGAGGGGCACAGTGCATCACATTGCTAACAGGGCCAGTGGCCAGAACAGAGCAGGTCCATCAGAGGCAGCACAAGTGAGGGGCAAACTGCATCAACAGTCCATGGTACAGAACAGAGCAGGTACATCAGAGGCAGCACAAGTGAGGGGCACAGTGCATCACATTGCTAACAGGGCCAGTTGCCGGAACAGAGCAGGTACATCAGAGGCAGCACAAGTGAGGGGCAAACTGCATCACATTGCTAACAGGGCCAGTGGCCAGAACAGAGCAGGTACATCAGAGGCAACACAAGTGAGGGGGACCGTGCAACAACAGTCCATGGTACAGAACCGAGCAGGTACATCAGAGGCAGCACAAGTGAGGGGCACAGTGCATCACATTGCTAACAGGGCTAGTGGCCAGAACAGAGCAGGTCCGTCAGAGGCAGCACAAGTGAGGGGCAAACTGCATCAACAGTCCATGGTACAGAACCGAGCAGGTACATCAGAGGCAGCACAAGTGAGGGGCACAGTGCATCACATTGCTAACAGGGCTAGTGGCCAGAACAGAGCAGGTCCGTCAGAGGCAGCACAAGTGAGGGGGACAGTGCATCAACAGTCCATGGTACAGAACAGAGCAGGTACATCAGAGGCAGCACAAGTGAGGGGCACAGTGCATCACATTGCTAATAGGGCCAGTGGCCAGAACAGAGCAGGTACATCAGAGGCAGCACAAGGATCTGTGTCATACGGACAGTCCCATGGACAAGAATATTGCAAGGGTGGTTACAATGAACATGATGGGAACTGCACCTCACAGTACAGAAGCAGGTGGACTGTGGGACCTTGTAGCTTCTGACACAGTGGCAGGAACGGATACAGGAGTGTGAGTAACAGCCACAGCTCTAGTGACTGACACATGCGCGACAGACCCTGACACACTGCCAGGACCTGATACAGGAGTGTGAGAAACAGCCACAGCTGTAGTGACAGACACATGAGCGACAGACCCTGACACACTGCCAGGACCTGATACAGGAGTGTGCGAAACAGCCACAGCTCTAGTGACTGACACATGAGCGACAGACCCTGACACACTGCCAGGACCTGTCCCTGGACACTGACCAACAAATACCATGCCAGCATCTGAGACCTGAGATTGGCGGACACCCACAATGGCAGTACCTGAAACAGGAGAGGGCATAACTGACACAGTGCTACTACATGAGGCATGACAGCGAACAACAGACACAGTGCAACTATCAGACACATGAGAGTGAACTGCAGCTGACCCACTAGGACCACTGAAATGATGAACTACAGGGCTGTATGGGCCAGGAGGCTGGGTGGCACTGGGAGCTGGGGACAGCTGTAGTTGTGCGACATTGGGGTGGTCAGGTGTTACCGGTGTGTGTTTCCTTTTCTTGGGGATTCGGAAGGGCACCCTGGACATGACTGGACTGGGCAGTGGTGCGGCCTCATCTGAAACATCACCCATCAAGGTTGGATCATGTGCATGTGTGGGTCTGCTCTCTGGGGACGTGCTGGAACCTGCTTGCCGCTTGCTCTGGCCCTGCCTTCTGCCCTCTGCATCATGTGTAATGGGGGATGCAACAACAGTATACTCCTTCCTCTGCTTCACTGGGGTGTGGATGGGAGTAGAGGTATGGGGGGCCTCTACCTCTGACACATGTGCTTTACATTCCCTCACCAACACCAGCTTCAGTGGACGCATGGGTGATGGATGTCTGTCCTTGGTGGATGTCCTGTCCATGGGAGACACCTTGGCCCTGGGAGGTGCCTGCTCCCTGGGAGTAGCCTTGGCCGTGGGAGACGCCTTGGCCTTAGGAGGTGTCCTGTCTTTGGAATGTGCCTTATCCATGGGCGGTGCTCTGTCCCTAGGATCTGCCCTGTCCTTGGGAGGTGCCCTGTCATTGGGAGGTGCCTAGTCCTTGGGAGGTGCCCTGTCCTTTGTAGGGGCCTGGTCCTTGAGAGGTGCCCTGTCCTTTGCAGGTGCCCTGTCCTTTGTAGGGGCCTGGTCCTTGGGAGGTGCCCTGTCCTTGGGAGGTGCCCTATCCTTGGGAGGTGCCCTGTCCTTTGTAGGGGCCTGGTCCTTGGGAGGTGCCCTGTCCTTGGGAGGTGCCCTGTCCTTGGGAGGTGCCCTGTCCTTTGTAGGGGCCCGGTCCTTGGGAGGTGCCTGCTCCTTGTGAGGAGTCGTGTCCAAGGGTGGTGTCCTGTCCTTTGCGGATGCCCTGTCATTGGTCTGTGCCTTGTCCATGAGATGTGCCTTGCCCTTGTGAGTACCTGTTGAGGGGAGGCCTGTGTGTCCCGTGAATCTGTGCCCCCCATCACCCCTGAGGGTCCTGTGTGTCATCTCCAGGGTCGCTGATGTCGTGTTCTGTGAAAGATTTCCCTTTCCCAGGGGATGGTGTCTGTGGCCTCCGTTGCCTGCCTTGCTGCCTGTGGCTGGTTCTAGTGCAATACCAAGAAAATGATGCATGTTCAGAAGTGTCACTCTCCCCTGAGACAGTAAGTGGTGTGGATGGGGGAACTGAAGTAGAACCTTGTCCATGTGACTGTTGAATGGCTGCAGACACTGTGTTGGATAAGGACTGTTCTGTCCTGTGGAGTCCAGCAACATCACCATGCATCCCCTCCATGAATGCTACCACCTGCCCCAACTTCCTATCGTGGTCCAGGAATACATTTATCATGTTTGTTTGCCCTACACACAGCTGTCCCAGCAGATCAACCGCCTCAGCACTAAGGGCAGTTTGTGTCACAGGGGCAGGGGCAGCGGTGCCTGCACCAAAGGCCACTCTACTCCCCCTACTCTTGCGAGCACGAGCAGTAGTTTTTGCAGTTGGTGGCAGTGTGGGCCCAGTGTGCTGTGTACCGACTGAAGGTGTAGATTGTCCACTTCCTGTGTCTACCAACAGTGCTGACTCACCACCGCTGTCTGAAGATGATGACGATGGTATCTCCACATGTGATTCCTCAGGTATAGTTCTGTCCCCCTCTCCGGGGCTGCTCTGTTCCATGTCAGTCTGTGTTTGTGTGGTTTCTGATCCGGATGCATTGCCACCACTTCCCTCCGTCGTTTGTCTGTCAGTGCCTTCGCCCAAAGCTGAGAGAGAGAGATCAGAGGTATACCTAAGTGCCACACTCACTAACTGCAAATGACAAAATCAAAACTTCCTTGACTGCTGGACAACATGTCGAACCCATCCTGCACATGGACCACCCCTCCCAGACATCCTCATGTCAACGAATTAGTGGGCCCTGTGACACATGTACATGAAACAAACTGGCAAAGTGCATGCAGACCACCACACATGTGATGTCATGGGACCACAGACATGAGTGACCTGTCCTTGGCCCCTGCACTACAATGCAACTGGTATGTCCAGCTGCCTGACATGGATGCTGACTCTCACTCCGAAAATCCAACAACATGCAATAGCAGCACACCATATACACCATGGATGTCACTACTGTGTCTGACCAGCAATACATGCATGCACTCCCAAGTCACAAACCCATGTCAGTGTGCTCACCGCTAGTTTGCTGCTGCTCCCCTCTCAGCCATGCGGCCAGGTCAGGATGTGTCACAGCTATGATACGTAGCATTAGAGGGGTCATGGTACGTCGTGCAAGCCGGCCTGATCTTGGAATCTGCCCCAGTGTCATCTCCGCCACAGCCTTGCTGAGCCTGGAGATGTCGTCCCACCGCTTGCGGCAGTGTGTGTGTCGCCTGTTGCACACCCCCACTGCCCGTACATCACGTGCTATGGCCCTCCACACGGCCTTGCGATGGTGCAGCTTGACCTCCCATGATGGGAGACAAGAGGGGGCAAGTCAGTGAACAGTTGGCCCTTCACACAGATAGAAGATACAGGTATCTGTCATCAGCCATGCACACTACAACATATGTGACTGACAGGACAATATAGCATTATTCCTTCATGGATAGCAGGTGAGGCACACACACACAAGATAGCTGTGATCGGTCATGACACAGCACAGCCACAAGACACATGTCATGTTTGTTACCCCATAAAGATAACACTGCGCAGCATTTAGGTCAATCAGTCAGTGACAGAACCAGGAACACATCACAACGTTCCTGGCCTGCTGGGGCATACCAACACTGCCTCCCACAGAACACCGCCCAGATTGCAGACACCAGGAGTCAAGGACCACCTCATGCACACCAACATGTCCCCCACTGCACCTACCACCTGTCCCGGGGCACTGTAGAGACGTTCATAGTGGCTGAGCACACCGTCCACCTCCAGCTCCTCTGCACAGAAGGGACAGGACCAGATCTGTCCAACTCCCGGCATGGCAAGGTCCAGGACGCTGTCACAACAGCAGCAGTTGGTGGATTGGGCAGCAGAAGCAGGTAGAGGTGATGGGTGCAGGCAGCAGTTGGTGGAGTGGGCAGCAGCAGCAGGTAGAGGTGATGGGTGCAGGCAGCAGTTGTTGGAGTGGGCAGCAGCAGCAGGTAGAGGTGACGGGTGCAGGCAGCAGTCGCTGGAAGCAGTGGATGTGTGGTGCTCAGACTCACACATCTATAGGGGCCTGAGCTGATATCAGTGGCACACGTCGGAAGCAATTGGTGTTCCCGGGCTGCCTCATTCAAAATTAGCTAATGACTGGCCCCGCTGTGGCGGTGCACGGCTTCCGCATTTTTTAAAATTGCTTACGCGTCCCGCGGTACCTGTTTCCATTGGCTGCAAGTACAAGGACCATCACAGTCACACACCGCCAACCGCATGTGCGGGCTACCGCGATGGTGCACCTTTTGAAATACATCACTTGCTGGCATCGCAATGGCGGAGCACACATTCCGCGTGGGTGAGGCAGGCTAACAGATACATATGAATGTGCAAGTGGCAATGGCAGTTGTTATCCCCCATTGAGTCACATACCGGAACCCACCGCCGCCCGCCATGCAGATATCGGTACCCACCGCCGTTCCCTGGCGGAGACTCACCACCCATGCGGTGGGTAACCGTCCATGCCCATTCAGTCCAGGGGCCCGCCATGCAGATAGCGGTACCCACCGCCGTTCCCCAGCGGTGAGTCACTGCCGGGGAATGGCGGTGGGTACCGCTATCTGTATGGCGGGCCCCTGGACTGAATGGGCATGGGCGGTTACCCACCGCATGGGCGATGAGTCACCGCCGGGGAATGGCGGTGGGTACCTCTATCTGCATGGCGAGCCCCTGGACTGAATGGGCATGGGCGGTTACCCACCGCATGGGCAGTGAGTCACCGCCGGGGAACCACGGTGGGTACCGCTATCTGCATGGCGGGCCCCTGGACTGAATGGGCATGGGCAGTTACCCACCGCATGGGCGGTGAGTCATCGCCGAGGAACGGTGGTGGGTACCGCTATCTGCATGGCGGGCTCCTGGACTAAATGGGCATGGGCGGTTACCCACCACATGGGCGGTGAGTCACCGCCAGGGAACAGCGATGGGTACCGCTATCTGCATGGCGGGCCCCTGGACTGAATGGGCAAGAGCGGTTACCCACCGCATGGGCGGTGACTCACCGCCGGGGAACGGCGGTGGGTACCGCTATCTGCATGGCGGGCCCCTGGACTGAATGGGCATGGGCGGTTACCCACCACATGGGCGGTGAGTCACCGCCGGGAACGGCGGTGGGTACCGCTATCTGCATGGAGGGACATACCAACTGCCATTTCACAATGTAGATTTGAATGTTGTGGAAAGCCTGCCCCGCCCACGCGGCATGCGTGAACCTCCATCGCGGTGCCGGAAACTGTATGCATTTGTAAGATGCACCCTAGCGCCAGCGAACGCATGACCGCGCCGGTGAGTCCCCACCATGGCACCCTATTCAACAGCCAATGGGAGAAGCATTCGTGGAGGCTGAGTGCAGTTTTTGAAATTGTGGCAGGCGTGCACTGCCAGCGGGAGGCCAATTACTGCATGGTCAGGCACACATTCCGTGTTGACAATTGGACATAGGTAGCTGAGCAGGTACATGGTACGTGCAAACACTTCATGCTGTGGCGCGGGCGGGGCCCAAGGGTGTTGGTTTACATTGACTCGGTTCATTGTTACTATGGACCTGCAGATTGTGTTACATGTGTGCCTGTGCATGGAATGTGCAACGACATGTGATGATGTGATGGATGCACTATGAATTTGTTGCTGTGTGATGTATTCCTGATGGATTGCCCTCTCATGTGTCCTTGTCCAGCCTATGCAAGTATAGTCAGAGGTGCATGACCTCATGGACTGCGTATTTAACTATTGCCATGGTGCAGCACAAAGATTGGGGCCTGTGTGGATGTAGATCTCACATAAGGTGTATGTTGCACAATCAGGCTGTCTGTGCTACATGTGGGAACGTGCCTTTGCTCATACACATGTCTGTGACGTCATTGTGGGTATGTCAATGTGTGGCAAGTCTACAGGTGTGCCATTGTTGTGTGCCAGGGCCAACCCACATGTAGTCTGTGGTCCCATCACTGGTGATGTCAGTCATTGTTATTGCTGTGTCTGTCATGAACTGAAATGTGGTACAGCTGTGTTGTGTTTACAATTGACATGTGCTACCATCCTAGGAGGGCTCCAAATGTGCACCGTCCATACACTGTGCTGGAGGGCATTGTCGAGGACGAGGTGATACACAGATTCCGCTTGGACCGTGCCACATTGCAGATCCTGGTTGCCCAACTGGAGCCCCACCTGCAGCCATGCAGGGAATATCCTGGGGCAATCACATCAACGGCCAAGGTGATGGCGGCACTTCACTTCTTCGCTACTGGCACTTTCCAGCACACAATTGGTGCAGCAGGGGGGATGTCCCAACCCATGTTTAGTGTGGTACTGCGTGATGTCCTGGCAGTCATGATGCTGTTAAAGGATGAATATATCCATTTTCCTGGGGCAGCGGAATTGCCAGCTGTGAAGGCTGATTTCTACGCTCTGGGTCGGATTCCACATGTGGTGGGTGCCATTGATGGCACACATATTGGTCTGATTCCACCACAGGCTCGTGAATACATTTATCGTAATCGGAAGCATTACCACTCCATCAACGTCCAAGTGGTGTGCCAGGCCAATCAGATCATCTCGCATGTGTGTGCCAGATTTCCAGGCTCTGCACATGACTCCCACGTCCTGCGGAGCAGCATTGTGCCCCGATTGATGGCGAATATGCATCCGGAACGTGGCTGGCTTGTTGGTGAGTTGTAAGTGTCAAACACTGTGTTGTATGTGTACCTTGCTGACCCCCACCACAGTGGTAATGTTGGATGTGCCTGTCCACCTCTACCATAGGTGACTCTGCGTATCCAAACCGCCCATGGTTGTTGAGCCCAGTACGGAATCCCACTACCCCAGGCGAACAGCGATATAATGTGGCACATGGCAAGACACGTTGGGTGGTGGAGTGCACATTCAGGCTGCTGAAGTCAAGGTTCCGCTGCCTGGACAAGGCCGGAGGGGCCCTGCCTTACTCACCCGCAAAGGTCTGCAAAATCGTAGTCGCCTGCTGCATGCTCCAAAACCTGGCCCTGCGCAAGGGTATCCTCCAGATCCTGGACCCTGCAGACCAACAAGTGGCTTTGCATGCTATCCCGCCCGTGTCCAGTGATGATGATAGTGGAGAGGAGGAAGGTGTGGACCAGAAACGTCAGCTCATTGAGCCCTACTTCCCTTGAAGGTGGGTGTCAACGACGGTGTTGAGATGGTATGCGGGAGGGGTGGTTGGTGGTGATGTCTGGATGTGTGTTGTGACTGCTGCCTGTGGTTGGCTCGGTGCTGCTTGCAAATGTGTGTGGGACATGGTAGTCATGCATGGCACACGAATGGGTATGTTGTGACTGGTGAAAATTGTGGAGTGGATAGATAGCACAGGCGTGAAATGTGGTGTGGTGTGAAGGCTGTGATGCAGTTTCCTGACATGTGTATGTTGTGCTCTTGTTCTCCCTAGGTCGCTTCTTTTTCAACATGAGTACAGACAAGCATTGCTCCTTGGACATGGTAACGTTTACATCATTGTACACCCTGTGACTTAAACATGGAGTACACACAGACATGAGTGTTTCAAGGGTGTTTATTTACAATGGTGGCAGTGTTGGTGAAGTGCATATTTACAAGATGGGTGGGTGGGGATCATCAAGTTGAAAGTCATGGCGGATGAGAACATCGTGTAGAACCCCCATTGTCGTGGAAACCCAGTACAAAACATAAAAGCGATGGCCTGGCCGTGTGGGGAAGGATAGTCAGCAGAGTGAATCGCAAGCTCAGGGCATGGTGAAGTCAGCGCTGGCTCTTCGTCTGGTAGCTGGCCGGTGCTTTGCCACTGGTTTCAGCTGGCTGTTTCCTCGGATGACCCCTCTGTATTTTGGCCGGAGGGGGGACTGCTGTGGGGGCAGCTTGCTCGGGGGCCACATCCCTTTCCGTGGCCTCAGGGGATGTTTGTGTAATGACATCCTGCAGGCCACTGGGGATAGGGGGAGGTGGTATATGGGCTGAAGGCTGCTCCCTCTGAGACGCTGCTTGCTGACCCATGATGTCCACCAGTTGTGCCAGCCTGTTGTCGATGGACCGCAACAGCTGCCGGTGCTCCAGTGTGTCGTCGCGTGCCTGTGCCTGTGCACGCTCATAAACGTCCACAACCCTGTTGATGGCATCCAGGGCCTCTGCACCACAATTAGGTGGATGTTGCTGGCCACCTGCCCTTCCACCTGCCCTCCTGTCCGGAACCTGATGCCTCACCTGGGTCCTAGAGGGGAGACTCTCCCTGCTCTCCTGGGATGTGGTGGGTGTTTAATTGTCCAATGGGTCTGGGAGGGTGGGACAGGGTAGACTTGTTACAGTGGTGGTGGTGGTGGTGGTGGTGGTGGTGGTGGTGGTAGTGGCAGGGGCCACTGTTGGTGTTGTGGTCAAGGTGGTGGTTACAGCAATGTGAACCTGTGAAGATGGCTACCTACCTGTTACTTTGGTGAGGCTAGCACATAGTGGGGGACTCCATCTTGATGGGCTGTGGGTGAAGGGGGCCTGTTGGGAGTTGTAGTGCTGGCTGCTTAGCCACATGTGACCCAGGAAATGGTGGTTGCTCCGTGTGTGGGTGGTCATGGTGGATGTATTTTGGCCCTGACATTCACACATTTGAATGTATGTGTGCTCAACATGCATGGTGTGGGGCCTGGGCGGAGTACCTTAGCAGTTGTGCACGGCAGTACTTGACACTGTGATTGTGGTCATTAGGTTGTACTTACCAGCCTCCATTCCCTCAGCTATTCCTTCCAGGCTCTCCGGGTGCAGTATTCCAAGCACCGTTTCCTCCCATTCAGTGTATGCTATAGGCTGGATGGGACTTCCTGCGCCAGTACGGTTGACCCGCTCGCGGTTCTCGGCTCTCATAGACTTCACCTTTGCCTTGAGGTCGTGCCACCGCCTCTGGATGCCTCTTTTGTTGCGTGGTGCGGTCCCTGATGCGTTCACTCTGGTGACTATTCTTTCCCACATTTTGGTTTTGTTGGCCAGTGTGGTCTGTTGTACAAGGTTTCCAAACAGGTTGTGTGCTACGCGTATGATCTCATCCACCATGACTTTCAGCTCACTCTCTGTGAATTTGGGCTGTTTCTTGGGGGCCATGGTGTGTGCTGTGCAGGGTGTTGGGGGTGCAGGTGTGTGATTTGTTGTGATGGTGTTGTGGTGGATGGTGAGGTGTGTGTGTGGATGTGCAGGTTGTTGTGTGGCTATTGGTGTATGTGGTGCTGTGCTCTGCTTTGTAAGTGATGATGTGCTCTGCTGTGTGCCTCTTCCTCTCAATTCTGCTGTGAGCCTCTTTCTCTCGGCTCTGCTGTGATACAAAGGATTGTGGGGATGGGAGGGGCTCCTTTTATTTTCGTCTTTGTATCTGTGTCCCAATGGGATCTTGCAGACAGGTATGTTGTGGGTGTGGACCCTTGCCTGTCAGGTGTTCCACCATGGGGCTGTGTTTTTGATGTGGGTTATTGGGGGAGGGGTGTGTTCTTGGTAGATTTATGTCCTGATTTGATGGATTGCATAGTGCCTTGCTGCCGCCATTTTTTTTGCCGTCAGACCGCCGCGGGGGATTAGCTTTGGCCCTTCCGCTGTTACTTACATTTGTCGATGTTCTTTTCCGCGACGGTCGTGGCGGGGGATTCTTTACGTTGCCCTGGCGGTGTAATCCTAATCGTGCGGCCGGTCACTCCGCTGCACTGTCGGCGGTTGGGCCTGTTACCGCGGCCACTCCGTCCGCGGCGGTTGTCTTTTTTCAATGGTTCCGTCCGCGGTCGGCGGTCTTTGTTGTCATCCCTCCGCCGCGGACGGGTTTTCTATGCTTCCGTCCACGGTCGGCGGACTTTGATGACATCCGTCCGCCGCGGTCGGTTTTTGCTGGAGGGGAATCATAATTGCGCCGCCGGTTTCACCACGGGGCGGTCGGACGCTCAATTGCCGCGGGACTGGCGGTCAGGATGCTTTCTGTCCGCAATCCTAATCGGCCCCTTAGTTAGGGGACTCGTCAGCCCCAGTCATTATTGCAGCTCTTCCAGAGGATTTTGATGCCCTCCGGCAAAATAGACCAGGGGATACTAGAGGAGGGGGTTGGCTATCTTTTTTACTGTGATTATGCAGACATTTTAGGGGTCAAAATCTCTTTTAAATCATCTTGCATTTTACTCTTGGTAATTTCTTGCCCCCCGTGGACCACCCCCAGCTTTAATGACCTCTTCCTGGAGCTCATCACTGATTTATGCTCTAGATATAGACGTCTCCTAGTAGTTGGTGATTTTAACTGTCACTGGTATAAAGCACAAAGAGAGCCATCAATGGAACTCCACCAACTGGTCAATAGCCCCACCCATGAAATGGGCCATGCCCATGACCTTATCTGGACTTCGCAGCCTTGGGTGGCCATAACCGATATTAGTCCCTGCGCTTGGTCCGATCATTTGCTATTCAGATGTTGGGCTCCGAGTGACACCACCGCCTTCAACCTCCACCGGTGTGGAGAAAGGTGAGAAACTGGAGAAAAATCGAGGCAGATCATCTAGTAGCCACTCTGCTCACACTCCCGCCCTTAAGAATTACAATAGTGAATATTGACCAGGAGAGTGAAGCTCTTTCGGCTAACTTATGCAAAGCCATAGACAAAGTAGCTCCAGAACGGAAGGAGAAAGTCAGAGACAAAGGAAAGGGGGGCTCCATGGTTTAATGAACCTCTGAGGGAAAGGAAACAAAATCTGGTGGCGCAAAAGTTATGATTCAGCCGAATCAACTGCCTACAAAGCCCTTCTCACCTCCTACAAACTAGCCATTATAACTAGGAAAGCAGAGTATTAAGAGGGAAGGATTACAGAGGCAGCTAATATACAGAAACGGGAAACATCCTTTACAACGCAACTTTTACCACACAGTGCCTTTACGACGCAACTTTTACAACGCAAACCATTACAACGAATTGCGCTGGGGGGCGCTCTAGGATAGGGAATGTGTTTAATGTACTATCCAACACCTTCCCTACTATCCACGGGGACTGGAGTTGGAATAGTAAATTAAACAATTCACTATCCAGCGCCTAAAAGCATTATGCATTGTAATGGTATGCGTTGTAAAAACCGCATTGTAAAAGCATGCGATGTAAAAGCATGCGTTGTAATGTCATACATCCTACAGAAACAGATGTTCACAATTCCGAAAGAACTAAGTCAAAAGGCTGAGAAAAAATCTACGGTTGCACCTATCGACTGTAACGTCTTTCAGGCATTCTTTCTTCAGGAAGTTAGGGATATCATCTCAGAAATTGCAAATACCCCAACCAGCCTCGCTTCCTTCTTCCAGACCAGGTCCTCTCCCTCCCCTGGTAGACAACTCACAAACTTCCCTAAAATAGACGCAGCCTCTCTGTCTTTATTAATGAACCACACTAAATCGGGCTCCCAGGCAGACCCCTGTCCTTCGAGGATTTTCCAAATGGCCCTTCCAGGGTTGGAAAAACAGATTCTCAAGTTATTAAACAACTTCCTGGAATCTGGCTGCTTACCGGCCAACCTAAAAGAAGCTAGGGTCACCCCCCTGCTAAAGAAGCCTGGTGCAGATGCTTCCACTCTTAAGAATTATAGACCTATCTTCCAGCTCCCCTTCCTGGCGAAAGTGCTAGAACAACATGTACTGAGGACACTCTCGAACTACTTGGAGAATCACCAGCTACTCCAAGCACGACAGGCGGGTTTTAGAGCCCATCGTAGTACTGAGCTAGTGATGTTTTCTGTTCTTAATGAGCTTAGAATTATGGCTGACAACAAACAACAAGTGCCCTATTTTTATTAGACCTATCTGTGGCATTCGATATGGTCAGCCATAAAAAGCTGCTGTCCCGTCTCCTTGATCTGGGCATCAGCGGGCTAGCACATCAATGGCTAGAATCAGCCCTATCAGACCGGACTCAGAGGGTTCAGTTGGGTGAGCATACATCGGCTAAGGGCACTCTTACTTGCGGTGTACCCCAGGGCTCCGTATTATCCCCACTCCTCTTTAATATCTACTTGCAACCCTCCGTGGAGACCCTGGCTCACATGGACTGCTGGGTCTTCAATTATGCTGATGATACCCTACTCCTCATCCGGATCAGCAACTCTAGTCAGACCCAGGAATTGGCGCAAAAGCTGCTCAGATTCACAGTGAATTGGATGACGGCCAATTCTCTGAAAATAAACCCTGACAAGACCAAAGTGCTCGTAATTCCCACAAAAAATAGCCCTTGGTGTGACCTTTTTCAGCCACCGGAACTGGGTACTGCCCTCGTACCTGTCCAGGCTGTAAAAAGCCAGGGTATAAAAATGTACTCCGAGCTGTCCATGTCCAGCCAGGTCACCACGGTGGTTGGAACCTGTATAGGACTGATGAGGCAGCTACAGACACTTGCCACTCTTCTATCGACATCTTCACTACAGGCAATTGTCTCCGCCACTATTATCTTTAGGCTAGACTATGGGAATGGCCTTTATATTGCCCTCCCCCAGAAACGTATCAAGATACTGCAGGTAGTGCAGAATGATCTGGCCAGGTTAATTTAACACTTCCCAGAAGGACCCGCACTACCCCTCTGCTACATAAATTGCATTGGCTCCCCATCAAACAGAGAGCTCAATTTAAACGCCTCTGTATTGCCCACAAAGCAAATTATGGGCAAGCACCAGTGTATATAAAAGAATGCCTGGAGAAATATATTCCTGGCCGGACACTGCAATCGTCTGAGGCCTGCCGTCTAGTCCTTCCCCGATATAGCACCAAATCCAATGGGGGCAGAGCGTTTTCTGTCTTGCTCCCACAAATCTGGAATAATCTACCTGAGTACCTTTGTAGGGTACCGGTCCTCCTCACATTTAGGAAACAACTGAAAACGCTTCTATTTAGGGAGACGTTAGTCACAGTGTAATTTCTGTTTGCAGCTTGTGTTTCCAGCTGCTGTCAGTGATTCTGGTCACTTTCTCTAAAAACGCTTAGAGACCTCAAGGTGATTTTGCGCTATATAAAAAACATATAACATAACATAACAGGTCAATAGACTGACTACCATTAAATTCAATAATAGAAATGCCTGTCCTTTGCAAACATTAGTCTTAAAAAAAGGGGAGGAGGGGCGTCATTCTGATATCATATACCTTCTAAACCAACAAAAGCCCATCTGTTCTGTACAAGCTAACCCTCCACCGAATGGATAGATAAGTTTAGGTTCTCTTTATAAAACTCTCACCCACCAGGGTTACCCCTTCGTGGAATGCTTCATCAGAGGATCCATTCTGTATCGCTACGGAAAGGGGCGTGGTGTGACCTACAAGACATGCGGGAGCAATTAAGTGGTGTATGCACCTATATGAAAAGGACTAGGAGTTGGGGGGGTTTGTAGTGTGATGTTAAAAATACCTGCCTCATGGGTAAATGTTTTAATCCATCCCCCTGGAGCCCCGTTCGGCAGCGGAACGGTATTGACCCTACGATGAAGCATGCCACCAAGGGACAACCCTGGTGGGTGAGGGTTTTATAAAGATACCTTTAACGTTTTCTCTCCATTCAGTGGTGGGTTAGCTTGTACAGGACAGATGGGTTCTTGTTGGTTTCGAAGGTATTTGCAACCATTAGCCAATGCAAAAATGTAATACTGGCAATTGTATAAAAAGTGAGTTAATATCACAAGTATCACACTCCTTGCTAAGGCTCTCTCAATTGTTCATCCTTAAAACGACTTACTAGTCTGGTAACTCAGTACTCTGTTAATTCCACTGAAGAAACTTATATTTAACCCTTGGCCGCCGAGACCGCCCTCATCGCTGCCACCGATGACCTTCGAACCCTGATGGACAACGGAGAAACAGTGGCCCTCATCCTCCTGGACCTCTCCGCGGCTTTCGACACTGTCTGCCACCGCACCCTAGTACAGCGCCTCGGCAACATCGGAATCCAGGACAAGGCACTGGAATGGATCACCTCCTTCCTCGACGGAAGAACACAGAGAGTCCGCCTACCACCGTTCAAGTCAGAGGCCACCAAAGTCATCTGCGGCGTCCCTCAAGGATCCTCACTGAGCCCCACCCTCTTCAACGTCTACATGAGCCCCCTCGCGGCCATCGCACGCCAACACAACCTCAACATAATCTCCTACGCCGACGACACCCAGCTGATCCTCTCCCTGACCAACGACCCCGCCACCGCCAGAGCCAACCTGCACGAAGGGATGAGAAATGTAGCCGAATGGATGACGACCAGCCGCCTGAAACTGAACTCGGACAAAACGGAGGTCCTCATCCTGGGCTCCTCGCCATCCGCCTGGGACGACTCCTGGTGGCCCCCCGCCCTGGGCACCGCACCCAAACCGACGGACCACGCACGCAACCTGGGCTTCATCCTGGACACCTCCCTCTCCATGACCAGACAAGTAAACGCCGTCTCCTCGTCTTGCTTCAACATCCTGCGCATGCTACGTAAGATCTTCCGGTGGATCCCCACCGAGACGAGGCAGACGGTCACCCAGGCCCTCGTCACCAGCCGACTGGACTACGGCAACGCCCTCTATGCCGGAACCACCGCCAAGCTCCAGAAGAGACTCCAGCGGATCCAGAACGCCTCGGCCAGACTCATCCTCGACATCCCCCGACGCAGCCACATCTCCGGACACCTGAGAGATCTGCACTGGCTCCCGGTCAACAAGAGAATCACCTTCCGTCTCCTCACCCACGCGCACAAAGCCCTACACGACCAAGGCCCGAGCTACCTCAACAACCGGATCAACTTCTACACTCCCAAGCGCCTCCTCAGATCAACCAACCACGCCCTCGCCGCCGTCCCCCGCATCCGAAGAGCGACAACAGGAGGAAGGTCCTTCTCCTACCTGGCCACCAAGACCTGGAACTCACTCCCGACCGACCTGCGCCTGACCCAAGACCACCTCTCCTTCAGGAAGAAGCTCAAGACCTGGCTGTTCGAGCAGTAACGGCACCCCCCCCCCTACCCAGCGCCTTGAGACCCTACGGGTGAGTAGTGCGCTCTATAAATGACCTGATTGATTGATTGATTGATTGATTGGCTCACGGACTCAAATCTCAAGGTCCACCCAACCATTTATACTTCCCATTTCGGTAAAAGGAGTACCTTGGACTTGAGTAACACTACATATTTGCTGTCATTAGGATATATCATATCAGCGGCAGTGATCAAACACTTTTCAAAACAGGCATGTTTTCTATTAAATATTTCCACTGCAACATCATGATTTTCCTGAGTGCCTTGTGAAGATACCTGAGCCTTCATTTAGAACACAGGGGCCATTCATTCATATGCGCCCTTCCTTCATTTTTCTTCCATCACGCCAAAGTTGTGATGGTGTTTATGGCCACACCCTTGGAGTGACAAGGAAAACAACTGCACAGTTTGTGTTGTTTGGCACACTAATGCACAAGCGCTATGTCAAAGACAGGAGAAGTCCGGAAAACAGGTGACAGAGCTCTTCACAGCACTCCAAAGATCTGTGTCTCACTTCCAGTGTGACTGACGGTGTAGGATCTATACAAATCTGAAATGATGCGGCACAAGCCACATGCCTCTACACTGGTTTACAAGCACTGGGCTATCAGTTGCAGTGTAACTATGACCCAGGGCCTGTCTAGCAGCGGAAGGCAAGTGGAGGAGCACAATCCAGAGTAGGACTTGATAGCAGAGTGAGTGCATAAAAAAGCTTTGAATACTAATGGTGTGAGTGCTTGTGTGTGAGCAAGTACATAAGTGTGTGTTTGCAAGTGCATGAGGAAGATTATGTGATGTGTCCACCCATACATGACCTGACGACACCCACATGTTAAAATGTGGAAGCTATATTGGTGGTAAGTCTTTGCATATTGTTAGCATCCATGGCATGATCATTTTATATTGCTTGCACTGGCATACTGGTTGCCTTATTGTGTGTATGTATGGTGTAATGCCTCCTACTTCTAATATGATCCCAGCAGAGTGAAGGTACTTTTTGCTATAATATGGGCACACCTGGGATTACAGTGGTATAACACTGGGCCATATATATAATGTGCGTACTTTGCTTGACTTAACGATAAATGGGCATGGCAGGTACAATAGATCCATTTCTTGTGTTAGTCCTTGTGCAATCTTGATGAAAGTCACACACCAAACACACATTTACTGGAAAAAGAAAAAACTGGTGTGTAAGGATGACAATTCCGTTTTTTATATACTGGTAAACTTGTGTTTTCGGGAACTGAGATTATTATTCTGAAGAGTAAAGCTTGCATTTATTTGCAAAATGTGTGTATTTTCATAAACTGAAACTGTTATTTTGTGGACAAAATCATCGCATTTTCAAATGTTTACATGTTATTAATGCTTTAACCGTCACACTTTTTTCAGGATAATATTGGGGTTGCTCAAGCATATTGGCACACATTTGTGGAACTGTTTGAGGACTAAGAATAACTGGTCAGTGTGGACATGTTATACCTATTTGTTGGTGTTTGCTGGTTTTGAATGATCTAATATATTGGCATCCACAGCGAGGAGCCGGCACTGATGTTCATCAATTCCAAACATGTTTGTCTATCAAGTAAGAACTGATATTGAAGCGCACTCAGTGCACACTGATAGTTTTGGCTAAAATTGTTTTAGAACACATATTTTACTATTTTATTCCTTGAAATATTAACTCTTGACCTATAACATTGTTGACTCTATCCAGTTTTCATCAGTGTTACTGACCCACTGTGGTTTGAAATGTGTATTTGGCCCCAGTTTTCTCAAACAATCCTTGGGGTATCACCAAATCACCTGTAAAATTGCATTGAAATTATATTCCATTTCAACTAAAGTGGCTGTTCCTGTGTGCTTTGTGAAATTATGAATGCTACAATTTATGACGAAACCCCATTGCAGGAGAACCTCCAAATTCACTGTAAGCTTGTCTTTAAATCTTATCACGTTTTTACTACTTTTAGTGGGCAAAAATGGTATGTGGACACTAATTTTCCCACCTATTCCTCGAGAGGAACTGATATCCTTATTTTATGCATGTCTTTAAAATATATTCAGTGTTGACTAACATGCTTTAAAATAAATCATTTGTCACCCACTTTAACCTTAACATTAAACGAATTTCATACCTCTAATATCACTGCTAGAAGAACATTTTCTCAATAGATACCACACTGGCTGTGCATCTCCTCCACCAAACACTTCCCTGTCATTTCTCGGGGATGCACCCCCAAAACATATATTCCTGGTTATGTCCCTAGTCAGAGGCTATATTATGCATGGTGAAGACCTCTCCACTACCACTATGAAGCAAGCTGTATCGGTATACAATAAAATGTATGAAACGTAGAAACTCTGGACCACTCAGTGAACCCTGAGAAAGTCCTCAAGCATGGCCCTGCCCAAAAATGTTTACAATAAAATATCCTAAATGTAGGTACTTTGGACTAATTAGTGCACATGAGAATGCCATACGGCCTGGGCCACCTCCCCACAAAAATTAGAAGTAATTGCACCTCTAAATGAATAGCCTTAACAAGAGGATGTATCCTCCCTTGCTAGTGCCATACCCAATTTATTCACCTACTCATGGTGACAGAAGAAAGAGGGGCAATGCATTTACAAAAAGAAACTAATTATTGTTTTGAGGCCGTGCTCAGTCGCATTGTGTCTTGAACATACTGTTTATTGCAACTTACTCCACACATCTTCAAATGGAAACGAAAGGGAAGGTAATCTACTGACATAGAAGCGTTTTTAGTACGACTCTACATTCTTTTCCATAGTTGTGCATTCTTAAAACTGCAGGGCGATATCTGTTATTCTGTTGCTCTCTCCTTGAGAATTGCCCCACATAATTATATAATGGTATCAATTAAATTATCAGTGTTATTAACAATGGAAGGCAATCATTCCTCTTTGTTTCTGCCAATCATAGTTTTAGCGCCCAATTGTTTATTTTGTACTTCTAACTTTAATTTTCTATCTGCACAAATTCCTCTCATGAGGATGTTGTCCCTGGCTCATCGTGTGTTAGAGCAGACTGTGCTCTGTAAGGTATTAATCTTTGCCTTCTATGTCATTGTGTATAGAAATTAGTTCTACATCATGTAGGCGGACGTGCGTCAGCAGAAGGTCTAGTTGTTAGTTTTCTGGGAGGCACTCTACTTTCTCAAACTGTAAATGGACCTGTAATGTCTGTTGCTGGAGGAAGATCATTGATGACACTATTATGATCCTTTACCTCATCCTGATTTTCTTCCACAAGGTGCTCAATATCTGTAGTGAAAGGATGTAAGAACAATATAAATTATATTGATTGTTGTTTATTTGCCATATGGACATAATACAAATTATTTCTACATGCAATGTATGTTTCTACTTTGAAAGATAATACATTTTTACTTCATTAAATGGTGTTACCTGACATATTTTTTAAAGTACGTATGCTGAATATTGTTTTCCTTTCATATAGCAAAGTACCAAAATGTTGAGCTAAAAAGATTACATTAATTATAATGGACTGCAAATCCCTGAATGCATCTCACAATACAGATCAAAAAATGTTTAGGATTTTTCTAATGAAACCTTTGAGAAATTTAAACCATTAATGAAATGTCATGTTTCACGTCTATAAAGGGTAATATTATTTTATAGACAACATAGTACATTGTTTGTATTGTTTAGAAAGTAACCTGAAGATGGATGATGAGGTTGAGACGTGTCAATTGAAGTTAGTCCTGATTCAGTCTCTGATGTCAAAGTATTCTCAATTTATTAATTCAAAGGTGTAGGTGATGACTGTGTGGATGGGCCCTTTCAAGGCCTGGCAGTGTCCTTCTTCTGTCTTGCAAGCTTCTCCTTTATTCTGGACCGAATGTCATACAACCTTTGTCTAATTTCTGGCACACTGTGGGGGGTTACACTAACTGCATTATTGCTATCTTGTCTTCTTCTACAGATTCTTTTTTGTGTGTCTTTTGGAACAGTTAAAGAAGCTTTTCTAATTAGCTGCTCATTTCTGGCCACTTATTCATCGTCAAGTATTTCTATTCCTTCATTTGAACATTATATTTCCTTTTCCTTCCGAACTCCTCTTGCTGACCTTCGTGACTTGTCATTCTTGAAGACTGCAGTAGATGGCATGCCCAGCACCTGTTTCCTGGTAGCTCCTATGCTTTTCAGTGTGATTATAACAATGTATTTCCTGATTCTGATGTTATCACTCTGTGTCTTGAAACGTTCGTTTTTTTTAAACGCAAACCAATCACTTTTTGCGACTGTATTTTAGGCAAACGAATCTTAAGAAATCACTATTTAGAGCTTGTACTCAATAGTACATTTCATTTACCAAATTGCAAAATGCATTTTCTTACCGTTTGCAATTTATGATTCGGTGAATTACATGTTACTACATCTTACCCTAAGTGCCTATAGCACAAATTGTCGTGTAGTTCCTATATGACCTATACAGGAGCTGCTCGTTTAGACAACATACACTGTAGGAATGGTGTCAGACGAACTCTGATCACCCCCACCGGGTATGTAAGCCTTTCTGTATCAGCTAGCTCACATTGCCACTATAATCTCCTCTTACCAAGGAGAGAATAGTTCCTGGCAACCTCAGAACATGACAACCCAGATCCCTCTGGACCGTGAAAACAATGTACTACCTTTCGCTCGGTCACCCGTGCTTACCTACTCTGTGTCTGAGGGATACACCGAACTCGTACTATAGCTTGAACAAGTTGTGTTGTGTGAATAATAATACTCTCATACACATTGAGCTGTTCAAGCTCAGCAGGGATAGGAAACATTTCTATCTTGTTGTGAATACCTCTAGCAGGCATTTTGTTATCATCCAGTTTGTTCTTACAATACTTCAAAACAACCTGGCTGATACATAGATTGAACCACTCCTCATCTATTAAGTATAGTGCAAATTTAAACCACTGTATAAGATCTCTGTCTTCAGTTTTGGCACAAATATCTACTTTTCTTATTTGTGCTTTGTAGTGGGTAAGACGGCAACAAACATATGTTATTAGGAATTTCTGCTGAAGTTCCGGTATATGCACTCTTTACTTTCCTAAAGTTGCCTAACACAGTCTGTGTACTCTCTCTGTCATTGCTACCATTCCCTATTGCTGCAATTTGTTCATTCTGTGTTACAGGACCAAAGTAAGTCATTTGACTATCATCTGTAATTGTTACATTGGAATGAGTCCCATGTATCAAAACATTTTTCATGGCTTTTTAAATGCAGAGCTTGACTTTTCACAAAGTACATGCAACCTTCTAACTAGATTGCGCATTTTAGTATGCTGGACATACAGCATCAGACTATGGCAGAAAGTAATGTTGCATGACTGCTAAGAAAACAAGCCAACAAATGTCCTTGGAGATTTAATAGTGTCTTAACTCTGTAGGGATTAAGTGTTTACAGAACTTCACTTTTTTGTTTTATGGTTCAAGAACATGCTACATTTGTCAATTGAGTCTTGTCTTATTTTGCAAATATTGCTGCAGTTCCACTTGTAGACTGGAGCATTGGAACATCATTGTAACAGCTTATTCCTAATTTCATATCCATAATTTCTAGATACTAACTTCTCCTTTTCTGTTGCTATATCTTGTTTCTCTTCATATGCCTGACCATCTGTTTCAACTAAAACACTTAACTATTCTCTTGAAAATAGCTTTTTTTTAATTAAAAACTGCCTCTGTACTGGAAGTATGTCTCCAGTCTCCCTCAAAGATTGCACAAAAGTTCCACCTATTAATATACTACTTTTCACAGTGCTTATTTTTATGTAAAGTTATTACCTATCCAAAGATCTAATTCTGTTAAGGATAAGAATTAACAACTTTCTCTTTACAGCAAATGCCTTATCTACAATATTATTTACAAACTCTTTCTGCCGAAGTCTAGCTACATTTCTCTTCGCCTCTTTGATAGATCTCATAAATTACTGCATTAAATCTATTACGAAAGAACTTCTGTTGAAGTTTTCTAAATTTATCCAAGACATTCATTACTCTTAACCCCTTCGGTGCTGATGACGGCTCCCGGTCGTCATGCGTCACGGTGGGCGTGTGCTGATGATGGCCGGGAGCCGTCATGACCACGCCCGCGATCGGAATGTCCAGCACCGGCACGGAATTCCGGGGTATACACCCGTTACAACGCATCTTTTACTCCGCACTACCATTACAACGCGACTTTTACTCCGCATACCATTACAACGCATTGCGCTGGGGGGCGCTCTAGGATAGGGAATAAGTATAATTTACTATCCAACACCTTCCCTAGGGTCCACGGGGACTGGAGTTAGAATAGTAAATTATACTTACCACTATCCAGCACCCCAAAGCGCTATGCGTTGTAATGGTATGCGTTGTAAAAGTCGCGTTGTAACGGTATGCGGAGTAAAAGTATGCGGAGTAACATGGTACATCCAATTCCGGCCGCAGCCAAGGTGTTAATGTTCTCCTTCAGTCTACTTTCAATGTGACTACTTTGTTTTTCTACATTTTATTCTGGTTTTGCGTGTTAAACTTTCAGTACCATGTTCATAGTAGCCTTGTTTAATGTTATTTCTCATCTTTTGTTTCACAGGCATTTTAGTAGAATTTCTACAGAACACGAATGACATAATAGGAAAGACATTTCCTTCAAAAGAATTATTATACTATTACAGATTTCGCATATTAGAAACTTTTCACAGGGTAACAATATTAACACCTTCTTTATAATTCTTCACAGGGTTAAAGCTGTATGTAGTAGTGGGTTCCCAGTGTAAAGGGGTTTTGTTTGCTGAGGGATTGTGTCAAGAGTCTTACTTGAAGTTTCCCAGGTACTTCACTGGAGCAGAATGATGCTGATTCCCAATGCCTCTCTGAATTTCCCCCACACTCCTGAAGAATCTTTCCAGGGAGTATGTAGGGACTCTCGGGGGGAGAGAGGAGGTATGGGACAGAGAAGAAACAGCCTTGTCTTCAATTACTGGTGTCGTCTATCAGCAACTACTCTATCTTGCTTCTTGCACTGTTTCTGTAGTTTTGACACTGTAAAACAAATGACACAATTACTAAGTTCCTCGCTAGGGTTCTACTACTCCTAAATATTTTCTTATTCCAATAGTAACATACCCTTTTTAGACTAGGCTATTGCCTCTCTTCTATAATAGGAGTCCTGGTAGAGCTATTTACCTTTATTTTCTTTTAATGCAGGTAGAATTCACAAAGCCTTTTCACTCTACTGAATATACAGCTCTCTGGTAAGTATTATCTCTAAGTCTTACATAATTAAACCTAAAATTCTTTATTTTTGCCTATTTGAGAGAACTAAACTATTTTCTAAGGCTGAAAGCAAAAAGAGGGCTGAGGTAAGATACAGGGTTTTCAAATATAAACTACTGTGAACTGAGTCTTTTTAAATGTAGGAATTATCAGCTTCCAGAGCTGTACTTTTTTTATTTTAACTCTTTTTATTGATTTTTTTTCTCAAACATGGTACACATGTGGTCCTACATACTCATAATAACTTGATGTAACAGTTTTACAGAGCCTCAGTCAGCGGTCAATGGCAACCTTCTCAGAGACAATAATTAACCAACCCTTAATATTTCCATCATCCCGCTACCCAACTCAGGTACATGGTCAAAAGTGCTGCGACTCATTGGGGTACAGAAAGGAAAAAGGGAGGGGCGATTGTGAACATCATACAGCAATAATATGCACATTGCCACAGCATTCCAACGCATCCCGTTTTGGTCATATCTGAATAAAATGAACAGTTGCTATCACCACTTAGCCAGCTCAGCGCTCCGACAGTTCACCTCTACCAGGGTCTCCAGGTATAGTAAACGCCAGTGCGCGTGGTGCACTATTGTGTGTGAGTAAACCCATCAGTCTGTGGGGGTTCTGTCTGAGAGTGCGATAATAAGTAACATTGTAATGGGGCCCATATATCCTTCAGTCTGGTTGCAACACGTAACAGTTCCGCACACGTCGCAAGTTGCTCCTGACAATATATTAGATCGTTAATCCACACTTTGAATTTGGGTGCTCTTCCCCTGCCCCAACGACATGCCACCCTTCTCTTAGCTAGTAACAGTGCCAAGGCTACGAACTTACGGTGCTCCGCTCGTAATGGTACAACATACCCCAACAAGGCCATCAGTGGTGTCGGCTCAATCCGCTCATTCACCATTGAGGACAAGGCCTCAAAGACTAGCAGCCAGTACGCGTATATCCCCGTACACTCCCATGCGAGATGCAGAAAGTCAGCTCCAGGGGCTCGGCACCTGTCACATGTGTCAGTGTCCCTTAGCTTGAATCTGTGCATCCATGCTGGGGTATAATATAGTCTTTGCAGAAACTTATAGTGGATTATTCTCAGCCTACTACTGGCCGAGACCCGCTCAGTTTGCAGCAAACAGAATGCCCATTGTTCATCTGTTATGGCCATACCCAGTTCATGAGCCCATTTCGTTCTCACTACTGCGGTTGGTTCCTCCCTCTGTGTGTGCACTGTTCTGTATATCACCGACACAAGGCGCTTAGCTGTCTCGCCCTGGAGCGCCAGTTGCAATGGTGCAAGAATCGGTAGTTCCGCAGGGAAGTCTGGAGCAATAGAACGGATTCCTTGCCTAAGACGGATATATAGAAAGGTATCCAAAGGTGTGCGTTGTAAACCCTGAAAGATATGATCACTCGAGCGGAATTTGCCTTCATGGTATATGTCCCCCCAGGTATGTATGTGCGTGCGCTCTTTAAATTTATGGAAGAGCACTTCCTGTAGAAGAGGCATACCGGAATGGTACACAAGCGGCAGTAATGGTAAATACAGCATAGGCGCATCCAGCATCTTACTTATATGAGCCCATGCAGTGATAGTACAAGTAACAGTAGTTGGCGTCTCGGCCCTGCTGGGAAGTGCACCATACAGTGCACCGTCAATAGGAACCGGCTGGGCGAGCCAGTGCTCCGCCGCTACCTGAGGCATGTAAAGTGGCTGATCCACCCAAAAGTAGGCATAATACACCTGTGCGCTATGATAATACAATTCGAAGTTGGGGATGCCAAACCCCCCTTTTGAATAAGGCCTAATAAGCACTTTCCATTGCAGTCTTGGGTGCTTCCCACCCCACACCAACCGCGTCAGTTCAGACTGCAGCTGCTTAAAAAAATATGTTCCTAGTCCCCTGTCACTCCGCTGAGAGGCGCGATCCTCACCGCTTCACCACCAGCCACGAGGCAGTCCACAAAAAATCTCGCAGTCAAGGCATTAGGCACTGTCCGCAGGATCACCAGGCCACAGGCGAGCCCTTTGAGGGGGGGCAGCTAGGCCCTCGCAGCGCGCTCGCGGTCTTCCTCTCGCTTTGCCCGCCGACCCCCGGGCCGATATGGAGTGCTCCACACTAGATGCTCACACTTCCTGTGGGGGGGGTCGTCCCAATCGCTGTCCGAGGCAAGCCCCTCTCCAGGCGACGTCCGCCGGGGCCCCTGAGTCACCACAGCCCTCGGGCCTGTTCTTGAACTGTTGCCGCCACCGGGGGGGGGGAGCCGGCCCGGTCTCGCCAGAGGGCCGCTCCTCCACGTCTCACCCCCCTCAGCTATGGCCCCCTCCCAGGTCGCCAGTAGGGCCTCCTCTCTGCTGGGTCTGTGAGTAGCCCGAGGGCTCCTAGGCCCGACTCCCCATTTGCAGGAGACCGCTGTAGGGTGCCCCGCACTGCTATATGTGGGCCCCCTTCAGGCCGCGGGGACTCTCTGGTCCGACGTGGGCAACTCTTTGCTCCGGGCCTCAGTTGCTGGCCCCTGGCGTCTGGCCTCGGGGAGGGGGTGTCACCGTGGCCGTCTCGCTACCTTCTCTCCCCACCTACTGTCTCAGGAGCCTATACGCTAGGCCAGCTTAGGGAGTTGTGATTTGCAGGCAGTCCAGGCGCCGCAAACGCGGTTGCTAGGGGGGACCTGTGTGTCAGCAGTCAGCCCCGCAGGGGGTGCGGGCCTTTCCCCGTCTGCCGAACCGCGGACCGGTCCCCAGCCGCCAGACGAGCGCCCCATACCTCCTCACCTCCGGTCTCCGCCGTCTTCGCCCGGGCCGCTCTACCGCATTATGCAAGCGGGAGCACCCCGGCAGTTTCAGGCCCCCGGCAGGAGGTAGGTCCGGAGCGGGCGCACGGCTCTTCCCAGGTTGGGCCGGCAGCTCTGGTACAGCACCGCGGCTCCAGGTCACGTGACACCCGCGGCTTCAGTGTCGCCGCTCACGCGGCTGGCCCGACTTCAAGCCTCACTGCTGGCGGAGGCGGGCTGCCGTCGCGCACCTCCGAAATGAAGGTTCCTCCCGTCTGCGGTTTGTCCCCCCACCATTAGAGCTCTACATCTTTTCCAAATATGAGTGGTGCACAACGCCGCTACTCTAATCCATCTTAGTTTCATTCTATTTCCTCTTTTTCCTTATTTGCTGTCATTTGTTTTCGCCGCTGCCGCCACCATGAAGGGAGGGGGGTGGGTGGGAGGGCGGGGTTGGGGATTTGTTTGCCTCTTAAAGTGCAAGGTTTGCCTCCTGTTGAGGCAACTCAGTCAACGCCAGTCTACCAGGCATCGTATAGCAGTCACTGGGGGGGATTTATTCCAACTAATGCTCGAACTAGGACGATGTTCCGCTAGTATCTGAAACTGTGCACCAGGTGGTGGGGCTCCCCTGCTGTTTCAGCAGCCGAGATCCTTCAATGTCTGACGACCTGCAACGGGGAGCCCTACCTTTCTGATGTCTTGTGGTTGCTTTCTATAGTTGCCTTTCATAATTGTCCTGTCGTCATTACGCAAGCTCTCCCCCCCTCGAGAGACCTTTGGTTCTGGCCATGATTGTCAACGCACTGTGTATTATTGTATACTTCAATAAAAATATTTTTGAAAAAAAAATATATATGTTCCCGGGTGGACTGGAATATTCAGAAACAAGTAAAGCAGTTGAGGCAGTATCACCATTTTAATCAGTGAGACTCTCCCCAGCATGGACATGGGGAGCGTTATCCAACGCAATATATCGTCTGTTATATGTATCATAGTGGTCCCATAATTAAGACGCATCAGTTCGTCCCTATCTCTTGTTATGCGGATGCCCAAATATTTCAGTTTGTCCTCGCACCATTCCATCGGATAATCCAGCGGGAAGCGAGTCATCGCATCAGTGAGGGGGAATATACAAGACTTACTCCAGTTCATCTGGACCCCCGAGAGCTTCCAGAAAACTAGGAATTCCCTAAGGATGTAGAGCGTGATATCACCGGCATACAGAGAGACCAATATCTGCCTCATATTACATCGTAACGCTCTATCCCGATGATGCTGTCTCAGTTTTGCCGCCAGCGATTCAATTGCTATCGCAAAAAGTAAGGGCGATAAGGGGCAGCCTTGCCGAGTGCCCCTTGTGACTGAGAAACTCCGAGAGACTCTTCCATTAACGATCACCTTGGCCACTGGCGAGCAGTAGAGTAATCGTATCGATAAAGAAAAAGAGGGGGGAACCCCATGTGTATCATTACTCCAAAGACATAGTCCCACTCTATTGAATCAAAAGCCTTTGTGGCGTCTAGGAAGACAGCCGCCAAAGGCAATTCCGATGATACATTATTGAAGACCTGTGAAAAGTGTCCTCAAGTTATGGGACGCCGCCCTGCCAGGGACAAAACCCGACTGATCAGGTAGAATTACATTTTCCATGAGCAGACTGAGACATGTGGCACTGAGCTTAGCGAGTATCTTCACATCATGAGTAGCGACAGGGGTCTATAGGAATCACACTGCTGTGGTGGTTTCCCCGGTTTTAAAAGAGATGTAATGAGGGCCTCTCTCATAGAGGGAGGAAGGTGCCCCACTTCCAGTGCATCTTCATAGACTTCACGTAATATGGGGGCCATCATATCTATGTAGGTTTTATAAAACTCTATGGGGATGCCATCTGTTCCCATGGCTTTCCCAGATTGCATATGCATGATTGCCTCCCTTACCTTATCAAGTTGAAACGGGGCGCAGAGAACTTGCTGTTGCGCATCACTCAATTACCCCAGAGTCACATCCCCCAAATAAGCATCTAAGTCTAGCGTGTCCACCCGCGTAGTAGTGTAAGTGTAAAGTGTTGTATAGTGGGCAATGAAAGTATTCAACATGCTCACAGTGTCTCTATACATAATTCCATCCAATCCCTCCAGCTCCAGGACAACATTGGAACCTCGCGTCCGCCGTATTGATTCTGCCAATGCCCTGCCCGGTCTGTCACCTTCTCCATAGCGGCGGGCTACCCAATACTTCCCCCTAAAGTGCGATTCCCTATGCGCCTCGTCCATATACTCTGTAAGCTTCTCCCTGATTTTCAATTGTGTGGTACCATCTGGTGTTGTGGAAAGTGTCGCCTCTATTGTTTTAAGTTCGGCCTCAAGTTTACGCAGCGTTTTCATAATGTCTTTGAGCACGCCAGCCTCTTTCGCTATACAAAAACCCCTTAGTGTGACCTTGAAAGCTTCCCAGACCATTTCCACACTGTCAACAGAGTCTTTGTTACGCACAAAAAAATCCTGTACCTCCTCTCTGAGCTCCTCTTGGAATACTGTGTCTAAGAGGATGTTAGGTTGCAACCTCCAACTACCTCTCAGCGGACCATAGTCCGCCGAAGAAGGGGAGAGCCTGACAGGCGCATGATCGGAATAGGTACGAGCCAAATGTTGCACCTGTGAGATTGCCGGGCCGAGACCCTCAGAAAGGAATATGTAATCTAGGCACTCCCAGGATGCCGCCTGTGCGGTAAAGTGAGTACCTTCCTGTCTATTGAGATGCATATGTCTCCAGGCATCTATCAAGCGGTACTCAGTGTGGCATGTAGTACCGCACGTGCCTTGGTGTAGTGATGGGGGGGCGGGGTGGGATCTGTCAATGTTCGGCATGCGCGAAATGTTAAAATCACCTCGCCATATAATGTGGTTGGAACCAATATCTATAATCTTCGCCCACAAGTCCGTATAAAACTGCGGATCATCTGTATTCGGCCCATAACAGCAAGCTAGAGTAACCAAATCGGGTCCCGATCTTCCCCAGGCTAGGCAGTACCTCCCTTGTGTATCCCAAGCGGCTCCAGCTAAGCGTAAATGGTGTGTGCTTTATTATAAGGATAGCTGCGCCTCTCGCGTACGAGGAATAAGAGGAGAAGATTCTGTGCTCTGCCCATTTACATGCAAATGTAAATGTGGGGTAAGGTGAATATCCTGCAACATTGCTACATGTACCTGATGTCTATTGAGATATGCCAATATCTGGCGCTTTTTATGTGGATCTCCCAGTCCTCTTACATTCCACGTGATAACATTCAACCTATCAATGTCAGTAGGATTCATGAGCTCAGAAAGGCACCATCCATGCAGTTATCGGCTCACTAGCGCAGGCCAGGTCCCAGGCTAGCTCCTGGCGGACTATCAGATCCAGTACTGACTGGGAAACAGTGAAATCACTCAACACTCTGACTATTCCCCGCAAAAGACAATCTTGTATGTTAATGACCATGTGTATCCTCCAACTTGTCCTCCCTCCCCCTCACCACCCACTGAAGCAGCCCCAACTTGCCAGAAATTGTCACCCACCCCCCTCCCAACCAGTAGGAAAAGGAGGTCCATCATGCATTTGCCATGCAGTGGTCAGTAACCAGCAACCAAACCTCATGTTGACTGACCTACAAGAACCAAAAAAAACACCTTATTTAACAGTTGGGAAACACCCGGTGGGGGACTTACTACTAGGTGATGGCATGATTACCCCTTTCCCACAGAGTCTATAGCAGCTTGTGTGTCAGGGCCCTAGAGGGTCAAGGGTGCCTGGCTTATGAACAAAACGTGCTCTTTTCTTAGATTCAAACCATTGGGCAAATGGTATATATGACAACACAATTTGAACTGTCCCATTATTATTACATCACATTGCAATATGTAAACTTATCTGCCCATCGACAGTCCCGTCATTACGAGTCCTCTTCCTCTTCCTCCAATAGGGGCTGCCGCTGCGCCGCCTGTTCTCCATCTCTGCGCTGGGTATGTTTTACATGCTTAAGCAACTCTTCCACCTGTTGTGGTTTGGTGAAAAAACGCTGTTTCCCCTGATGTGTGACTCTGAGGCTCGCTGGGTACAACATTGCATAATCAATTTGGGCCGCCCTCAGCTTATTCTTGACGTCCATGAATTTCCGCCGCTCTTCCTGGACCACCGGGGTGAAATCAGGGTATATGGAGAACTTATTTTCATCATACGTTAGTTGTTGCTTGCTCCTTGCTATACGTAATGTCACATCTCGGTCCCTGTAATTCAACAGCCGGGCTATTATTGGTCACGGTGCGTTACGGGGAGGACGCAACGGCCCAAGGAGCGATGGGCCCTTTCCACTATAAATTGTTTAGACAGAGAGTCCGCCTCATATCATGGTCAATAACAGTTGCTCTACATACTCCTCCATCCTGCCAGTGTTGGTTGATTCCGGAATGCCAATTATGCGTATGTTATTGTGGCTACTGTGCGCTTCCAGGTCCTCCTTTTTAGCGGCAATCAGTCTCAGGAGCTTGTCCATGCGGGCGATTTGCTCTGTAGCCCTGGTAGTTGTATCCTCGTTGTCAGATATGCGTTGTTCAGCTTCTTTTAAACGTTCGTCATGCCCTTCCAGTTTGTGTGCTATGGTGTCCATTCTTGAAGACATCTTGTCAACTTTGTCTACAATAGTAGCGAATCCATGGCACACTTCCTGCAGGATGCTTTGAACATCTGCCGCCTGATCTGCCAGCCCTCACTGTGCCTCATCTCCTTTTTCACCTTCTCGAGCCTCCGGCGGACCACTTTGGTCTCTTTTCGCCGTTTCGAAGTTCAGTTTAGGCTACCTGGTGTCTGGTTTGCCCATTACTGCTCGCTAACGCGCACGTCCCCAGTGACTGCGCAGTTAGAAATATATAAAAGTGGAGGATCACCGCAGTTCTTTAAGCATTGTGCGCAGTTACACCTGATATCATCTCAGGGGAGGTAACCAAGACACTACTGTGAATCTCAGTCATCTGCTAATTTCAAAGGGCGGTGCCCGTAGGCCCCAAATATGCGAGCTTCCAACAATCTGCAGGCCCCGGTTTTACACTGCCATCACCAGTATTACCTGTTGCCGAAAGGCATGTCTAGTGGGGAGTTTCTAGCCAGTGTCTCAAAGGAGTGCGTGCGCCCTGTAATACCCGTTCACTGCTCTTCTGCCACACTCCCTGTGTAGTGTGTTTATCTAGGAACCTGAATCGATATTCCTATTTTATGCCATTGTCCGGCTATAATCAATAATATCCATACAACGGCATAATAATCATACCCATAATTCAGTCGTAGCACATGCTGTCACATTAAGCAAGCCTACTCCTCCAGCCCCCTAGAAAGCACACCGAGTTCTCTAAACAAACCAAGCCTCCAGCAACCTAGGAAATCCCCATTGCCTTTGTTTTGATTTCATCCGAGAACTCCTGTAAAGCACTGTAAGAACGGGCAGTTCTTAGTGACATCTTTATTGACGTCTTATGTCCAACCTTACGTCAAACCCAGGCACCTTTCAGGTATAAATATACCAACGCTGCCTTAAGCAAACACACAGTGGTAATCCTGGAGCAGAGCAGCTATCTACTTCCGAAGAGCCCAGCTGATGCGAGAGCCCACGGACGCTGCCCCTCCCTTTTGACGCGCTGAGAAAGACACTGTCTTTTCTCCTGCAGAGAAATCCAGCTCCGGCGTTTCCAGCCTACCCTTGCGGGTGACTGGGATATCGAGTCCTGAGAGAGAGATACCAGCCCTCCTGCTTTCTATTACCCAGGTACTGAGCTGACTAAACCCTTACAGAGAATTCTTGAGTCAGATTCTTGGCAAAACAAACTTAACTTAAACTGGTACTTGCCAGAAAGCGAATTGCTGCCTAATTGCTGGTCTGAGGAGAACGAGCACTTGAGAAGCTGAGACTTCGCCCACCCGCCTCCCGCCGCCTGACCCTTGTCCCATCTGTGGGTCTGAGCGTTGAGCGGAGCGCGGTGTTGGGGCCTGCTGAAAACTACATTTCCTAGCATTCCCGGCGACGCTGTCCGCGTCAATCAAGCGCCAGGAGGCGCATAAATTTGTTGTCACCCCCGTCTCGCGGGACGCGAGCGGGACGCCGGACTAAGCCCGGACAAAGGGCGGGCCCTCTGTGGCCCTCAGTGGCCGAGGTAGGCTGGGCTGGGCCCGGTTATTTTTCAGTGACATTGTTTTGTATCCAGCTAACACTTATACACCTGACAGCTGGAGAAATAACGATCTACTGATTTTTACTGGTTGCTTCCTCTTACTCTACTATCGGTCGGTCATTTCTGTTCATCCAGGACTATAATCATTATTTATTATTTTAACAGTGCTATAGTAAATATATTTTTCCTTTTTTTTTTAGCCACCACTCTTCTGGAACAAAGTTCCTTTTATACACTAAACAACTGCTGAATCACCTTACTGAAGATGTCAAAAAAATTACGTTCTGGAAGGGAAGTGGGAGGCTCCCCTGGTGCTAAAATGGATATAATCCGTACAAGAAATAAATCTGTAAATAATCCCCCGTTGAAGGGTCAATGCCAGCTTTTTGAGCTTTGGGACATGTCTTCTTCTAAGAAAGCTAATATTGCTGCTAAAAAATCACCTGGAGCTAAGGGTCAGGAATATCATATTCAAGCCATCACAGATCCCTTGCCTCCCCTTGTGCAGACTATATCCTCACAACCTGCGGCAGTGGTGACCCCTTCCCGTGTCTTTTATCAAGGGAAGGTAGTCAATAATCCTGACCTGTTGGTAGTCGAAAGGGAATGCTTGAATCAACCATCTTTGTCTCAAGCTGTGTTGACGGATAGGTTGGGGGGTGAACAGTCATCTTTATCAATTGATCTTGAACTTTGTGGCCGATATGTTAACACAGTTAAATTAGAGACTCAAGACCCCATTAAGCATCCTGGGGGCGCTACCCCATCTGGGTTAATGTTGTATAGTAGTACCCCTTCATTAAACGGACAGGATATGTCCGATTTGTTAGATGTTTCTGGGAGTCCGGGTCTTATCCTCTCTGGGATATGTCGCCCTGTGGAAGCGTGTGAAAAGCCAATCTCCGAATCCATGATTGCGTTGGAACAACTATTAGCTTCCATCTTAGCCCTTCTAGGGAAATTTGTAGGCAACTCGGATTGTATCTTAGAGTCTGTTACTCAAATATTAAAGGCATTGCTACAAAAGTCGCCTGATATAAGGAGTGTTCCCTCCCCCACGATGGAACCCAGTTTGCCTAAGGGGAAAATAAATGAGCAATCAGCGGATTCCGCCATGAAGGCTGTAACAACAGTCCTGAAAACTCACACTGCAACTATCCCCTTAACCGCAGCGCCTAACTGTATTAAGAACTCAGTTCTAGAGATCGAGGAGGACAACAAATCCACTCCCGGTCCAAAAGTGGTACAAGAACTATTCCCCATCTTCATGTCTGAAAATAAACAAGAACCTTTGGACTATAAACATGAGGTAAAGGTAAAAAATGGTAAACATAGAAACAATAAAGGGAATAAAAGGAAAACAATTCGAAAATACAGGAAGAAAAGACAGCGCCGGATAATCTTTCAAAATTCTCTGGCTGCACTGGAGAATGAAGAAAACGACCTGGACCTGAATTCTACATCTCTAAAGGCGGAAATTGAACTGAATTCGTCTATCTCCACATCTTTAAAGGTCGAAAATGATCTGTGTCCGCTAACGCCCGTGGATGTTGTGTCACAAATGGGGGGTCCTCTTCCAGGTCTTTCACCATCGATCACGGCTGGAGTTTCTATTCAATATCCAATTGGGGCCCTTAACCCTCTGGCCCCCCCGTTCCTTGCAGCCTCACAGATTGGTGACCGCCCCTTCTCGGACCGTCGCTTAACATCTCTAAAAACTCCAGTGGACACTCTTGTGCTAGAATTCTTACCTCTATTTGATGTTGATCTACCCTTAAATAGAGCCTGGCTTCTTAAGTGTTTTAGCGAGATTGAAAGTCTTCGCCATATCCAAACCAGGGACATTGAGTTAGTGTCCCTGATGGGTGAAGTTAGGGTCTCAAGCATAAGGGTGAAATTTTATTCTCAAATTATTGTAAATCTGATACTGCAGCAAGCGGAGAATTTCCAACGTATAGGTATTGATATTCTCCCGATGTATAACCTTGGTAATACAAACCCTTCTTCTGGGGAGGTATGTAGCAGGGATGAGCAAAATGGGATTTCCTTTCCCCTTACAGACCTGAAGATTTGGGTCTCTAAGGGAAAACGTTCAGTTTCGCAAGTGAGGCCTCCTCCGCTGATTCAGAATTCGTCCCTAGAGGATAATAATCAGTGGAATTGGCTCCACAGCGCCTTAGTTACTAAAACTAAGGATAATCCCAGATTGTTTCATCATCTTTAACACCTCATTAAAAATCACCTCTTGGAACGCGGCAGGGATTCACAGTAGTCCGGAGAAATTTGAGCTCCTATTTTCTTTAGGAGCGAATGTGATTTGTTTACAGGAAACTTGGTGTATTAGTATGCTGGATGTTTCTAAGGATTTTTATGTCCTGGAAGTGCCTGCTGCCTCTTCCAGGAAGGGTCATGCTAGGGGGGGAATCGCTTGTTTATTATCTAACAAATTGCAATGGAGATTCTCCCATTATATTGACCCTAGTAAACTTTTCCATGCGATAACCATTGAAAACCTGTTCAACAATGGCATCAAATCTCCTATCGTAATTTTAAATGTGTATATTCCTCCAGAAGAGCGTTTTAATGTGATATTGAAGCAGTTATTTGGTTATATTGATCAAATCAAAAATGTTTCTTCGCCTCCGGAAATTATGCTTGTGGGAGATTTGAACTGTAAAATTTCTAACGCTAGCTTAAAACTCTTTAGGAATAAATCTAAAGAAGAGGCGCATTTTGTCCCTCAAGCACTCTTCCCTGACAAGTTAGTGACAAACAAAAGAGGGAAGATTTTGTTAAAAGAATTAGCGGCCGTAGATGGTCTTATATTAAATGGGAGATTCCCTTCCGACGTGCCCGCTAAATTTACTCACAAATCTCCTTTTGGGTCTTCCATCTTGGACTATGCAATCACTGACTATGGTCTGTTTCCTTTTATTCAGGATCTTAAGATTATATCTACTTCTATGAGTGACCACAGCATATTGTTTATAACTATTTCTTTAAATCCCAAGTCCACTGCATCCTGGTCTCTTAATGGCAGTGATGTTGCCTTCCATACTTCTTCGGGAAGGTGCGTCTGGAATCCTTCTGCCATTAATGGGATACAGGATTTTTTATCCGATACTTTATCGGTGTTAAATGAGTGGCGCGGGAATGAAATAGAATACTTTGAAGAATTTATGCGAAACATCATCTCTTATGCTAAAAAAACTTCCCGACCTAGTAAAAGGGTAGTGGTCCCTAGTACACTGCGTATCCTGAATAAGGAAATAAATAAACTAGTCCGACAACAATATGTAGATAGAGTCATGGAACGTGAAAATGAAATTTCCAGGCTAAAAAGAAAGAGATGTAGACTCAAGTTAAAAATAAAAAAGGCAAGGGAGGACGAGGTTTGGATTAATTTGAGAGAATCTGTTATTCAGGGTAGGATCAGAGAATTTTGGGCTATAATCGGTAAGGGATGTGGCTCCAGACTAAGTCCCTCCCCTATCCCTATAGCAGAAGAGGTATGGATTTCTTATATTCGGGATCTGTATGCTGGGAACGGGATCCCAGGTGATGACATTGTCTTAGATGCCACTTTCGAAGGACTCATTTATTACCCCACAGAAGTAGAAATTGAGATGGCAATAAAAAAGATGCGTGTCTCTGGGGCAATGGGTCCTGACGAACTCCCCATGACGGTCCTGAAACAGGATCCCTCAAGGTGGAGTAAAATTCTGTATCCCCTGTATAGATCCTGTTTTTTGTCTAAAAAGGTACCCGCCTCTTGGAGGGGAAGTATCCTGGTCCCTATCTTTAAGAAGGGAACTAGGGATAGCCCCAGCAATTATCGGTTGATTGCTCTCCTCGACTCTATCGGAAAGGTCTTTGCGAAATGTCTTTTACATTCCCTTTCCGCTTGGGTAGAGGAGCATAATATTCTGCCTCTTGAACAGACGGGCTTCCGTAGGGATCACGGTACGTTAGACAATCTCACCTCTCTGCATGTAGTGACAGATAAATATGTTCAGGTGAGAGGAGGGGTTGTGTACGCCGCCTTTATTGATTTCTCCACAGCGTTCGACAAAGTTGATCGTAGAACGCTGTGGAGAAAATTGGCCGCGCTGGGTCTCCCATCCTATTTGTTGGAGCTGGTGCGGGCTCTGCATACAGAGACCTGGTGTAGGGTCCTGATGGGGGGCGAGAGGGGAATGTCTTCTGTAATTCCATCTATGAATGGCCTTAAGCAAGGCTGTTTATTGGCTCCCCTTTTGTTCTCCTTGTACACGGCAGACTTACCTGCCGTTGTGTCCGCCGGCGAGGGCATCGCTCCGGTGGTGGGGGGGACCTCTATATCTTGTTTGATGTATGCCGATGATGTCCTCATTCTTGATCTGACCCCTAAAGGTCTTGCAAATCGACTACACGCTCTTCATGCTTTTGCTGTAGCCCATTGCATGAAGATCAATATTTCCAAAAGTAAGGTGATGTGTATAGCTGGTAAAAAGAAGTGCCGCTCCGTAGACTATGGTTGGCTCATTGGGGGCCAAAAACTGGAGGTTGTGAAGTCCTATACCTTCCTGGGAAAAATCATCATGGCTAATTTAAGTGAGAGGCTCCATATTGAGCATTGCTCACGCAAAGCTCTAGCCCATGGTAAAGGTTTAAAGTCTCTATACCTGGCAACGGGGAAGCGACACTTCCTGAGTCTATTGGAAGTGTATAGATCAAAAATCCCCGCAACTATACTGTATGGTATTGAACTTATAGAAGTGAAAAACTGGGACTTTTGCCAAAAGATTGAGGGGAAACTTCTTAGAGCTCTTTCTTCCCTTAACACTGCATGCTCTTTGGCCGCTTGCAGGCTTGATTTTGGCATTAGGAGTAGTTGGGCACAGGGATTATGTGCCCTGGTAAGATGGGTGGCCTGCCTTGCTAGAGCAAAAGAAGGGACAATAAGAGCTCTTCTCCGAAGTGAACTATTGGGTAATTTCAACGAGTTTTCCCAACTTGTATGTAACTTTAGAAAAGCTGTAGCCCTTCTAAAATTAGATGAAAACATTTTGTTTTCGTACTCTCCCCTACAGTTAAAACTTGTTCTAAAAACAGCCTCGTGGGACTTAAGTTTTCAGTCTGATAAAAAGCTAATCTGTGGTAAAAGGAAGGTAGATTTTCTTCTTGATTCATACGTGATGAAGCAACCTCAAATTTACACCACATGGAACCTACCGCATGGTATTCGTAGATTTTGGTTTCTTTTACGTTATGATTTAATACCCTTAAATCTACTGTTATCCAAATGGTATGGTTCCTCTGCCTTGTGCAATTTATGTAAATTGAATATTCAGGACTGCAGGCATGTCTTACTGATTTGCCCTGTGCTTCGTAAATTGCGCGCCAGATGGTTAAGAGTTATTTGTCTCCGCCTTGGCATCGTCACTTTAAATGGTTTTTTTCATGCACTTTACTGCCCTCCTAATGAAATGTTCTGCTTCCATATTTTTAACTTTTTTAAAGGTTTTTTAGCTATTTATTAATATGTCCTTGGTGATGTTTTGACCTTCCGATCTTTTGTAGTAATGTTTTGTATGTTAGTCTGGTATCTAATTTCTGTTGTTGCAAGAGGTACATTTTTCTGTTTTCTCTATGCAAAAGTATATATCTTGATTTTGTTTTATCCTGTGCATTTTATGTGGCCCTCTTTTGAGAGCCAAAACATAATAAATAAAATTGATTGAATTGAATTAAACTGCTACTTACTTACTCCTTCCCACGTATTAGGCTTAGGTCAGGTACACCGGGGTAGGCGTAGTTAGAAGCACCAGTTGAGTACGATTAGTCAATGTATATATGTATGTATCGATTTTATCTATTTTAAAGTATCATATGGCTAAGAAACCATATCAATGCTTTTACAGTATTATTTTATAATCCTGCTTTTACTGTATGCACTTTACTTTACTATAAGTATTGCAATTGTAGCAATTCATTTCTCTTGCATGAGGAAGAAGACTGCTCAATAAATAATATCTTTTATTGAAAACGCCCGTCTCTCTTTTCTCTGCAATCTGGTGAAACTAAGTACGCACCTTTGACTGAGTGAAATAGCTGTCTTTTGTTTTCACACGACTCTAGAGATATACTCTTAATCAGGGAGAGCAAAGTTGTCATGTTTTATGGTTGTCAGAAGCTAATCCCTTCTTGTCTATCCAGGGAGGTTAAACTCCTCCTCGCTTATTCGAGAAAGTTTCTAGTGACCTCTGAGCTAGCTGGCAAAAACTTAGGTCTAATATAGTCAGTAGAGACCTAGATAACCTCAGTCCTACGTCTACACTGCTGATTATATTATTCCAATGCGCAGAGCCTATTGGGACTATAGGAACTACACTACATGGCGCCCAACGTTTGGTAAGGCGATAAATCTAACGCAAGACGTTAGAGTAACTCAGTCGTGCTTTTTCACACAGACCCTTTCTCCCGTAAATACTCCAAAGACGTCTGGAGTGGGTCAAAGGTTAAAATCCGCCGGAACTTAGTAGGAAGAGATTTCTATGTATAGTTTTTGGTTTATTCAACGTTGAAGGATACAGTGTTCCAAAATATTGTGCACCTAATCTTTTGTTTCCTTGAAACTTGATCTGCAAAGAAAAACCTCTCTGCCAGTAAAATGGGGGAAAGTGAAGAAGAAAGGGAGACAGCTAGAATAGCAGCTCAACTCCAAGCGGATGACACAAGTCTCCTGCAGACCGACCCGGATGCAATACTCATTCCGGTCAACATAAGAAAAACTATAACTCTTAAACTTATAGAAAATGGACTGACATCGAGAGGTGGTACAGTCATATTCGTAATTGAGGCACATGAATATCGGCAGACAGATGTATTCTATTCATGGATAAACTTTCCAGCAGCAAACGCTGTCACACATGAATTCCACTATTACAAAATAGAGGAACCTCCGGATGAGTACACTCCTTTCGAGGAGGTGGAAATCCCATTAAAATACCAAGAGCACCTGCTCTGGTTTAAAGGCGCCCTAAAACATAATAATCACATCACCAGGCTCGGTCCACTAGGTAGACCAGGAGCAACGTGGCCGGTTCTAGCCAGCTACACACCACATCCAGACATTGATAAAATGTCAAGTGAAGAACTTTTAGTTAAAATAAAAGAATTAACAAGGGCATATAGAGAATTAGTTCAATTGGCAACGGAGGACATAACATACCTCCAGAAATTGAAAGAAACTGATATAGCAGAACAACCATTTGAACTTGCCAGAATCATAGAAAAATCCTATGAAGAACTAGGAAGAGATAGTTTGGGTGGGGAACCAGTAAAACCCCAACTAACTGAAAATCCTGAAAAAATATTTATTAAAAATAATCTAAATACTCCAAAAAAGAGCTGGGATGGAAATAAACAATCCACTCCCAAAGAAAAAAGATTCCAGTCCAGAGGAAGGTCTCCTCGGCGGAGAGAAAGATCTCCGGACCAAGGACACAAGTCTCCCCAGAGGGAGCCCTCTGAGAAAAGATACAACCTTAGAAATAGGGATAATTTGAAAAAACCTGATAGATATCAAGACATTGTCCCTCTCGATCTTTTCAGACTTCCTCGCAGAAATCGGAAAGAAGAGGACGGTCAGAACACAGGGAAGAGCACGTCAAGTCCAAAGACAAGGAACCTGCTCATCAAAGTAAAAAATTACAATTTCCAAGAAAGAAGGTATCCAGTATAAAAGTAATCAAACATGCCGAGGATCCTGAGGACACAGCTGAAAAACGGAGAGTGGGCTCAGACAATGCTAGACAGCGCAGCAGAAGAGAGCATAGCTCGCAAGATCCTGATGAATCATCTGGAGACAGTGGACACGAATGAATACATTCAGGTGGAAACTGCAGATACCAGAGTTAGCAAACCTCATAAAATATACGAAATAACATTACGAATAGAGGGAGATAAGACTAGGAAAATAAGGGGTCTATTTTGGGATAACCTTTCCAAAGGCTATGACATCCTTTTAGCTGAAAAAGACTGGAACCAAAGTTTGTCAGGGAGTGCCCTCATGGCGAAGAAATGATTATGCCTGCCTTCTCAAATCACATTCCAATTCATAGAAAATATACACTTGCAAGAAAGTGGGCAGTAGCCCAAGCTCCTGCATTATATAAAAACCATGTAGGATGGGATGAGGACTCTCCTCCTCACAAAATCCAGTTAAAAAGTCAACCAACTGCACAGAGGCAGTACCCAATTAAGCAAGAAGCTAAAAAACAGGTCAGGGAGATCTTAGATCAACTTGAATACCAGGGGGTGATTGAAACTTGCACCTCACAAATGAACAATCCTTTGTTTCCTGTCTCCAAACCAGACGATTCATATCGACTAGTTTTGGACTACAGACACCTTAACTCATGTTGCAAAACATTTGCAGTACAAAACTCACACAGTGCAGCACTAATGAATAACATCGCGCGCAAAAAATACAAAACAACATTAGACATCTCAAATGGATTTTTTTGTCAAAACATTGCACCTGAAAGCAGGTATTTGACCGCTTTCTCAATAATGGGCTCGCAGTTATTCTGTCGACTCCCACAGGGGTTCAAGAACAGCCCAGGATTGTTGTCAGCAAGAGTAACAGAGTTACTACAAATATATGCTGATGAGGCATTATCTTATGTCGATGACATCTATCTAACAGATGATGACTTGGATACTCACTTGAAAAGAGTGAACACCATAATACTTGGGTTCGCAGGAGAGGGTTACAAATTCAACTTTAAAAAGTCACGAATTGCCCATCTAACTGTCCTGTTTTTAGGATATGAATTATCAAGTGAAGGCAAAAGCCTGGCTGACAATTTCTTAGAAAAATGCGCTGTAATCCAAGCACCAAAAACGCTGAAAAACTTACAATCAATTCTAGGTTTCCTGAATTTCGGAAGAACTTACATTCTAAATTATGCAGAGAGGGTTAAACCTCTCTATGAATTAATAAAACCAGATTTTAAACCAATCAATTGGACTCAAAAACACACAGAAATTTTGAGATAATTACAAACAGACATGTTAGCAAAAACAAAATTGCAAACTCGCGACAATACACGCAACCTTGTAATCCGAGTCATCCCAGGAAGAAGCGGATTCACGTACCTGACCTCTAATGAGGGAGAAAAGGTACCAATAGCATACAAATCACACTTGTACTCACAAGCTGAAAAATCATTCAGTCTTGCGAAAAATGTTGTAAATGCGGTTCAAACAGCTGTAGCAAAAGAAAGAACCCAGGCCCAAGGCAGACGGATTACTGTTTAACAGCAGAATCAGCCTTTGAAGCATTAAGTGTGGCTCACTGGTTAGAGGCGGCAGGCCTGAGAGCAGAAGTCAGCCTGGGACCAGGGTTCAATTCCCGACGCGGCAGGGTCGTGGAACTTGGTCAGCGGACTCGATAATTCTCGCTTCGGTGCTTACTCTAATCAGGGGTTCCACTCGGCAACTCTGGGCATTAGCTTGCCTAATCTCCACAACGGCCCCACCAATTCCGGGGATGCCTGGCTCCACCTTGGGGACTCCCAGCAAGGGACCATCCCACAGGGAAAGCCAGGACGGGTTCCCCAGAGTTATACAGCGCCGGGACGCCCTGTTGCTGGGGCAGCTGTGCGCTTTGCAAGTATACTACATTTACATTTACATTTAACAAGCCCATGTAATTTGACGATGGTGGCATTAGATCCAAAATGGATACAATGGGAAAATTCTCTTGCTACAGACAAAGTGAAATACTATTTTGACCCGGAAATGAAAAAATTGAAATATCTAACATATGAAAAAGAATATCCTCTGCCTAACGACATTCTGCCCATACAACTTTACGCCTGCGTAATATACACAAACAGTTATGCAGAACCCTCAGTTTGGGGAAAACAAGCCAACAACGCTACGTGCGAGGTTGTTAAAAACCGGTGGCGCGGAGGAAAATTGAGACCTCTGGTAACAATATCACAATCTGTAAAAGACAATTCAGGTCAACAAACTGAATTACTAACATTGAAAATGGCGCTAGATATTGCCGATCGCGAATTCCCAACACTAATAGTGTGCGATTCGCATTACTGCGTCAAATCATACAATGATGACTTGCAGAAATGGGTTCAAAACGGTTACAAAGATGACACAGGTGCCACAATCAAGCAAAAATCGCTTTGGGAACAAGTAGTTCTTTTACAGAAAGAAGTACAAAAGACTCACGTGATACATTCACTGAGTCATGAACGTGATGGCGTTCACGTTACAGGGAATTCATTGACTGATACAGCCACAGCGGAAGCAACTAAACCGGCTTCCGTAGCTACAAAAAAGCGTTCAGATAAATACATAGACGGGGAAACGCTGCTGGCGGTAAAAACGTCAAAAACAGGCGACTGTGCAGCACTACCCGTGACTTATCCACTCAATTATACATACATAATCGATACAAACTCCGTTCCTTTTGCTCAAATCCCTGGAGTGGGGGATAGACTGATTCCAAACACGAGCAGGAGAAACTTATTAATAGCAGACGCACACATGGGGGAAGGTCTAAGACACCATAAGATTAAAGAATCTCTGAAAGAATTGCAATCAATATACTGGTGGCCGGGAATGAGCCTGCAACATCACAACTTTGTAATGAGCTGCCCAGATTGCAACAGAGATCGCAGTGGCGAACTGCCCGGAGTATTACCATTGCCCTTCTTTTAGATATCACAAGAATATCAATACGAAATACCCAGAAAAAATGCGCCCCATTAATATTATTTAAGACTAGATTCACTTAAAATGTAGACCCCAGCTCTCGGCTGATGCCAGAACTGTTATAAAAGATTTGCTAGTCTATATCGGCATATACGCAATTGGCATGCTACATTCTGACCAGGGTCCCGGTTTTAGCTCTCGAGCTTATAAGGAGGCCATGACCAGCATGGGCATTGCGTTGCGGTAATCTTGTCACTTCCTTCCTGAGGGAAACGGGATTGTGGAAAGAAAAAACCGAGACATAAAGCAATCTATAACGGCGAGGGTATTAGGTACGGGTGATGGGTGGGTCAAACATTTAACAAGTGTCCAACGTAGTCTTAACAATCTGCCAAGAAATTCTCTAAAAGGTTTCAGTCCGTACGAACTATTGTTCGGGACTAGAATGCATATCCAGGACCTTGATAGTCAGACTTCAGTGGTAGAAGGAAAATGCTTTGATATCAAAGATCGTTTGGCTATTTTACAGGACTTAAATGAAACAAGAAAAGACCTGAGCAACATAAAGTTGAAACAGCAGCCAACAGCCACTGAAGAGAAACCACCTGTCCCAGCAAGGCCTGTCTGGATTCCAAAGATTGGGGATCTGGTCAGAGAGAAAATCGCGGTGAAGAAGGATTTTGGGCCTTCTTACAGAAAAGCAGTACCTGTCTTGGCTATCAACGGAACAAGATCAGTTGTACTACCGCCCCTTGCTGGTAAAAAGGAGAACCGAGTTGTATCCATCGACCTGGTTAAACCACAATCATGTGGCCAATAATAAGTAGTAGGCCCAGTGGACTCCCAAGAAATAGCAGAACACCAAAGTTTGCTACAAAACAAGAGGTTCAAACTGAGAGACTAATCACATTTGATAAACCTACAGTGAATCAACAAGGACTATGCAACAAAGCCATGGAACTTATGCCTCTTAAAACCCAAATTGCAACAGTTCATCAAGAAACACCTGTCTACAACGATGTAGCCACAGACTATGCAAATGAAACAAAGAAAATTCCAAAAGCAAATAAAAATCCGGAAGCAATTCCAACAATTGACAGAACTGCATCTGGCTACTTCATCAACTTCGATATCTTTTCTGAGGATCCGAGCGAACCTGAAGAACAGCCAACAACCAAATCTTTTAAAAACAAAGTAACAGAACTCTTTCATCAACTCAAAGAAACTTATCTGATTTCTCCATGGATTGAATTTTGGATTGTGTTAGGTGTACTTTTCCTCCTGCTTTGGCTCATCATGGTACTTTGTTTGGGAAAATTCATTGAGGTACAATGGACACAGCAAGTCAGAACATCAACTTGGTCCTAAAGCCACACAAGTCATCTCACATTGAGAAAAGAGAACTATCATCCGTGAATGTCACAACCAATCCAATACCCGGTGGGGTAGCTTGGGACAAAACAGATTACGATATTTATGGCCCGGTCGAGCTCTTGAAGTATCCACACCAGTTCAAGATTGCAATAAGTGACTTTGTAAAACCGAGCACATTCTCTGATGATTGGGACTTTGAAAGTATTAATGATATGATGTCAGATTTAGTAATGTCGGCAAATTTAAAGAACATGATTACTTGCAGGGTTCATCTAATTATGAACAGATGTATTGCTACAATCACTATGCTAACCATTATTTGCATAAATCTGCTCAGCCTAGAAATGTTTTAAATTCTTGAGAGTGAGGAGGAACTGCTCGAACCTTCGAGACTTCGACAAACAGGCAGTAGAGATGAAAAGGACATTTTTAAACAGGGGTTACCCACATAGATTGGTGCGATAATCCTATAAAAGGGCGCGTTATTATGACAGAGATTGCTTGTTAAGAAACAAGCCAAAAGAAGATACAAAAAAATTGGTTTGCGTCATTCGGCATTCAACTGTAGATGCAAAAGTAAAACAAGTCATAAACTCATCTTGGCACATTCTGAATAGTAATGGTTCCTGTAAATTGGAGAAACCCCTTTTTGCCCATAAGCGTAACAAGAATATTAAAGACCACATTGTTCGCTCTAGGTTGAAAGGCCCTTCAGACCCCACAAGGTTTGTACAAAAATCTATAACAGGTAATCAACCGCTCAAAGGGACTTTTCCTTGCTCAAGCTGTAAATCGTGTGCTGATATCAATGCAGGAGTTTCCTTTACTCATAATGGTTATACAGCCGTTGCCAAAAATATGTACAACTGCAAAACCTCCAATGTTGTACATTTTTTACAGTGCCCCTGCTCTATGGGCTATGTAGGTGAGACAGCTCGTACCATTCAGACACGATTGACTGAACACCGTTCAGCGATCAGGACTAAGAAGGCATCTGCACCAATAGTAAAGCACGTCCTGGACCATGGACATGGCCCAGATGATTTCAAATGGTGCATACTAGAAAAAATTAAGGTGCCAGATGAGAAAGGAGGCGAAGCCATCCGAAAAAAACGTGAGGTTTTTTGGATCTTTTCTTTAAACACCTTCCGTGAGGGATTAAACAGCGAAATCCCATGGGAAAACGCGATTACATAAAGACGCCTCTATGTAAAATTCTTATTAATTCTAAATCTGATTATTAGTAATTTAATATTTTTATTTTTTTTAGTACCCTTTGAGTGCTCAAGTTTTTTGAATACGCAAATATGGATGTTTACAGATAGACAGATTGTCTTGAGAGAGTAAAAATCAATTATTCTATATTTGGGTAATGTCCTCGCAAAGAGGAAACTCAAACCTTTTTTCCGCTTCATTTATATTTTTATTTTCTTCTTAGAACAACATAAATAGGACTGGTTAGTTGATCAGTTCTTTGAATATGTGCTGCCATTTAGATTAGACCATGTAGACGTTTGCATTATGTAGTTTACCTTGAAATTGTATCGCTACGGGCTGCCTATAACCTATAGTCTTTTTTCACGTTTTATTCTTTTGACTGTGATCAGGTGACCATGTTAATTAGTCTCACCTGTCGAGATAAAAGGACGCCCGTAATGCAAACTCTTTATTTATACAACGGGAACTCGTCGAAAACGTCTGCTTGCCTCCACGCGTTAGAACCGACAGCATTAAAGGTATGAGGACTAGTTCGGATTAGAGCGCAACAAAATAGGAATTTTTTCTCAGATTAAGCGCTAATGCAACGTTTTCATAATTCATTAGTTTCTGGTCCTGACTCGATGTTGAAATTGTCGACACCCAGTGCAGCCTGGTTAATCTTTGTTGAAGCCTTATCACGGCTTTGAAACAAGGTACGTAGACGAGAATACAGTCCCGTAGAGCAAGCCAGTTCCTGTCATGCTGCTACTCTGTTAACTCGTTACCGTTATATACGTTAATGCAGCAACATATAATCTTTTCCGACTCTAGGAATGCTCTGAAGAATCAGATATTATACAGAGTCCGGCTCGCTTTCATTGAAGCCTTATCACGGTTTCATCTCCAGCCTGAGATCACAAATACTGTCTAAATCTGAACGCTACTAAACATTCAAAGTCGAAAATACTCTCTATTTTTCCGGTAAGAATTTCAAACAGTTAAATGCACATTACCTGTTACTTTGGTTTAAACACAACGAACTATAATTGCGCCTTTGTCTGTTTGCAGCTTAATGCTAGTTTCACACGAAATCAATATATACAGCTCCTTTTTACCAAAAACGTCCGTGGAGGCAAGAGTAACAAAACGTCGTTTAATCAGGTAAACAAATCTCAACATGTCCCTGTGATACTAAGTAATTTGGAGGATTTTATTTTGTTCGCATACTAACGAAAATATAACACGCTTCAAACTTTTTGTAGGTTAATCAGCTTTACTTCCGTTTTTATCATTCACGATAATCATCCTATACAATAGAGTATAAGAAGCATAAATCTGACAAGCAGTCGCTTCCCTCTAGGTATGTTTTCCTTTATAATTGGATATTAGAACTTATCGTGTCAAGCTTTAGCTCGCCATTTTTGACCTAATAATATATTTCAGATTTCCACCAACCTAAAACGTCAATATCTTCCCTCGAATGTCCGGCGGAAACCCTAAGTCTTTCAGCAACGCTGGGCACGATAGCAGCGATTCTACTGTAGGTAAGCATAATGAAAATAACCAAGAGAAGAGTTGTTATATAAGATGGTATGCCTCCTTCTCCACGAGTTAAAAATTAACTCTCTTTTTAATTTCTGAGTTTTTGTAAAAATAGTATCTATCAATAAAAGAATAAACTCCCCGCTTAAAGAACATGATTCTTATGACTGAGAAACAGATAGTATACCATTTATAGGTAGCAATGAATCTTCGGATGAAAAGCATAGAACTCCTATATACAAATCATCTTTGCTAATGCGACGTTGATAAACTACAGTGAATTTTAGGGTTGATAGTCCATTGCAGACAAGATGAGATGGGAATTTCAAATATTGAGAATGGTAGAGTCCATCTACAACCTGTTCTGTCATGTTGCCATTCTCATCATTGGTTTATTTTGATCTTTTAATATTCTATATTTTATTTGTGCTTTATCGATTTCACATTAATATTTTGTGAGTTCTGTGTCACTTGGTTTACTTGTTTCCTATCCTCTAGTACCGAATTAAGTGACTATCATGAAAAGTGATTATTGATTGTGCGGTTATCTATCCACCAATTGGCAAATGACCATACTTATATTGTCTTTGCCAAACTAATTTAAGTCAATTCTCAGACTTAAAGTAGAGGCCTTCATTCGATTCCCCCTATATAATTGGGTTTCAGATTGTATTAAATATAGGACATAGCTATTCTGCACAGCTTCCTTGTGATATTTTAAGAAAAATATTGATGTGTTTCTTATATAAATCCTTGTTTGTTGTCTCTCATATAATGTTTTGTGCTTATTTTCTTTACCTGTTAAAAGAATAGGATATTTTGTATTCGTATACTAAATTGTACTCTTAATTTACAGAAAATTGAATTCTGTCTTGTCTTGAGAAAGGCGCTGGTCGCCGAAACGCGCGTCGACACACAACCCACATTCCATTGTTAAAGAATTCACAGAGTGCTGTTTTATTTAATCCTTGATTGTAATTCATAATTTTAATTCATATGATTTTATAATTTTATAAATGCTTTTTCTTTAGAAAATTATTGTCTGTTTTTCAATTGCTGTATTTGTCAATGTTTATGCTTTATGGATTATAAAATAGATTGTTTAATAAAAATAAAAACAAGTTTTTAATTGGAAGCTGTTCAGTCCTAGTCTCTGTCCTACCACCATTGAGTGGGCAATCAACTATTACCGCCTAGGTTGTTTTTTTTCCATTGTGAACAGTTTGTCAAGGAACACCTGTCTACAACGATGTAGCCTCAGACTATGCTAATGAAACAAAGAAAATTCCAAAAGCAAATGAAAATCCAGAAGCGATTCCAACAATTGACAGAACTGCATCAGGCTACTTCATCAATTTCGATGACTTTTCTGAGGATCCAAGCGAACCTGAGGAACAGTCAACAGAAACAAAGACTTTTAAAAACAAAGCAAAAGAACTCTTTCATCAACTCAAAGAAACCTATCTGATTTCTCCATGGATTGAATTTTGGTTTGTGCTAGGTGTACTTTTCCTCCTGCTTTGGCTCATCATGGTACTGTGCTTGGGACATTTCATTGAGGGAAAATATAGTAAAATGGACACAGCAAGTCAGAACATCAACTTGGTCCTAAAGCCACACAAGTCATCCCACATCGAGAAAAGAGAACTATCGTCAGTAAATTTCACAGCAAATCCAATACCCGGTGGGGTAGCTTGGGACAAAACAGATTACGAAATCTACAGCCCGGTCGAGCTCTTGAAGTATCCACATCAATTCAAGGTTTCATTAAGTGACTTTGTAAAACCGAGCACATTCTCTGATGATTGGGACTTTGAAAGTATTAATAATATGATGTCAGATTTAGTTATGTCAGCAAAATTTACAGAACATGATTATTTACAGGGTTCATCAAATTATGAACAGATGTATTGCTACAATCACTATGCTAACCATTATTTGCATAAATCTGCTCAGCCTAGAAATGTTTTAAATTATAATCAATGGGAACATTGTGCAACTCCACCAAAAGGTAGTTCAAAAACATTTTATGAGAAATTCCCATACTTCTCAGGGTTTAACACAAGTGAAGCAGAAACGCTTTATTTTAAACTGTTAAGTAAGACAGGAATGAAAACCATGCTGACAAACACTAAATTAATCTATTCAGAAGCATTTTTTGAAAAAAATGAATACATTTGGTTTTGATTTTTGGAAAAACAATATTGAAACAAAAACCATCTGGGGTACCAGAGATTGGCAGGTCCAAGGTATAGAATCATTATTTAGAGCCTGCATGATCCCAGAACAAATTATATTCTTGAATGACACAATTCAACAGACAACCTGTCTTGGCCTAGCCAAAATTAAAGACTTAAATAAACCGTCTATTCCAAAGCCAACACCTGACAGTAATAGCACTACAGATGTTGAGATAGACGTATCCTATATTTTTAACCAAAACAGAACACATCCTGATTGGAAGAAATGGTTGATCTGGCCCACAGACACAAATAACTGTCAAGATAGATTCCTGAACAAAATACAGGGGTTCAAATTGACCAGGCCAGACCTTAGATACTCCCAGAGACAACATCCAGGGATAGTTACAACATACAGTGTAGGAAAACTCTGCCTCGAATGGCTACAGACATCCACACTGGCAGAAATTAAGCAACACTCGACTTTACTTAAAGATGGTGCTGACTTGTGTGATTTCATAATGGGACCACGCAAACAGCGTCAAAAACGTTTCATAGCGGCCGGTATATATGCAGCTTACAACGAAGCTTGGAAAATAATGCAAATTGAAACAGCAGAGAAAATACGGGAAATTGACCGTATTAATTTGGAAAAATCACTTTCTGTTGTGGACAATGGGTTAATGACTCTGTCTTCCAGAATATATTCACTGGACATTATTGTATCATCTGCAATAGATATAATAGAACAGGACTTATTAATGTTACAACATGGTGAGTCCCAATTACGTTCTATTGTGCAGCTTGGCTGGACGTTACAAAATCTGCGTTCAGGCTACGTGCCTTGCCGTTTAATCAACACAACGTCATTATTCTCTATCTTTAACCTTACTGATACACAAATCAGCTTGGCACAAAAAGGAGCGGAATATACAATTCTGAGCATTGAAAAACTTGAGTGATTACCATTGACAATGTCAGAACGACCTGTCATTGAATGGATAATACACGGAATAATAACTATTCCGATAACAACTTTCAAATTTAACTTCTGTCAAGAATATATACCAGCAGGCCAGTATGAAAGGTTGGGTAAAAGGTACATTAAGTCATCATGGAAATTACCTTACACACACACATGTTATAGTGAAAAAGGACAGAATGTATTTCTTAGTGGTGATAATTGTAAAAGGTCACTAAGTGGTATACTTCTGTGTCAGGGTATAAATCTGCATGGGGCCTGTGAGGGGACTTCAAATAACCTTTCATGCCACCAGCATGGCACACCTGCAACTAGAATAGAGCCATTCTTTAGACGGCTTTCTAATGGGAGCTACATTCTAATAGTGGACCACAGATGTTGTGGTTGGTGCCAGGAAAAGCTTATCTAGTAAGCGTTTCTTCCATGGTCATTTGTTGTATGCAAGTATTGTTTCCGAACAACACTCCAGACAGGGAGGAAAAAATTTGGCCCAGTTTGAATATCTCTTCTATTGGAATTGATACTTTAAGCAGAATGAAGTCTGTCCTTCTGCAGACGACTGTGCCCTTGACGTCATCAATAGAAACGTATGATCTGCAAGTCGCAAGGACAACAGCAGAGATACATAGCCTTTTATCCACAAATTGCCCCTTACATTTCGCGGAAATGTTAAGCCAAATCTTGAACATGTCCGATACGAATGGTATCCCACATGTATTTAAGACAATTTTTTCGGGACTGTTAACACCCTTCAAAGCAGTCCTGGGCATTTTTCCTAATTTTGTCCATTCGGTTTTTGCTGGCCTTCCACTCCTGTTGGGACTCGTAGCACGCATTTTATTTTTAATTCTCCTGCTTCGTTATGGCAAGCCAAAACGCAGACAAGACTCCAGCAACAATGGAAGAAACGATCTTAGCTATACGCTATCGGGACCGCATAACTAAAGTCTTTGGATTAGCCCGGCTGAGAGATCTGAATATGACCTGGTTTCTTTCATTCAGACCCATCTGGCAGAATTGTATCTTACCTGTGTTAAGATGTATGCTGTGCGGAGAAGAATGCGCGTTGGACGTCTGTCTTACACTACAATCAGAAGTACCATTGGATACAGATACTTTGCTAAGTCCTGTAACGGCTCATGCATCGTGTTGTCCCCAGCGGTTACCCATCCTGATGACGGCATTCGTTGAGACTTCACCAGTGCCATTAAAGGGTAGTGAAGTGCAAGATGAGAGCAGCATCAACCAGGTACGACCTTCTGTGAGCAATGCTGATCAATACATCGATGATAGCAATCATTCTCACGACTGCACAGTTGCGGCATTTTCCAACTTGGTCGAACTTTCACCTGAAGCGGTAAACTGTTTTTTTGAAAGTCTGTCTGAAATGATGTTTTCCCCCGAACAAAAAGAATAACTTTTAAGCAAATTAGTACACAGCGTTCCCTGAACTCTGAATTCGGCCTTCGGCTTTGATAAACAAAAGCTACTGAACATATTTGGAACTATATTTTTTCTCTCTCCCCTGAAAGCGAAATTATTTTTTTCCCCGATTCCAAAATATTTCCTTTTTCTGGCACAAATACTCTGCTTGAAGTAGAACTATTCTTAGAGAACAGAGCTTCTATTTTAGGAACTCTAGAGACAATATATTACCTCAGCCTCTAGCATATTTACAAATGACTGTATTTATATGTGATGGAATGGTCTTGCACCTTTTTTCTGTATTAAGAGCCATTTCATGTGTAAATTTCGCAAATCATTCATGCCGATATATATATGCATCTTATTTTTGAATGATTACACTGCTTGAAACGCGTACAGTACCTATAATCATTTTATGTATTTTGCATACACCATTTCAAATGCAAAAATTTATTTTGGGGTGGATTGGTATACACGTACACCTTTAGATATGTTTACTATTGCTTAGTTTTTAGTAATGATGGACATTAATTCGTGGAGTGGGTGTAGTGTGTTTATCTAGGAACCTGAATCGATATTCCTATTTTATGCCCTTTTCCGGCTATAATCAATAAAATCCATACAACGGCATAATAATCATACCCATAATTCAGTCGTAGCACATGCTGTCACATTAAGCAAGCCTACTCCTCCAGCCCCCTAGAAAGCACACCGAGTTCTCTAAACAAACCAAGCCTCCAGCAACCTGGGAAATCCCCATTGCCTTTGTTTACTCCTGTAAAGCACTGTAAGAACGGGCAGTTCTTAGGGACATCTTTATTGACGTCTTATGTCCAACCTTACGTCAAACCCAGGCACCTTTCAGGTATAAATATACCAACGCTGCCTTAAGCAAACACACGGTGGTAATCCTGGAGCAGAGCAGCTATCTACTTCCGAAGAGCCCAGCTGATGCGAGAGCCCACGGACGCTGCCCCTCCCTTTTGATGCGCTGAGAAAGACGCTGTCTTTTCTCCTGCCGAGAAATCCAGCTCCGGCGTTTCCAGCCTACCCTTGCGGATGACTGGGATATCGAGTCCTGAGAGAGAGATACCAGCCCTCCTGCTTTCTATTACCCAGGTACTGAGCTGACTAAACCCTTACAGAGAATTCTTGAGTCAGATTATTGGCAAAACAAACTTAACTTAAACTGCTACTTACTTACTCCTTCCCACGTATTAGGCTTAGGTCAGGTACACCGGGGTAGGCGTAGTTAGAAGCACCAGTTGAGTACGATTAGTCAATGTATATATGTATGTATCTATTTTATCTATTTTAAAGTATCATATGGCTAAGAAACCATATCAATGCTTTTACAGTATTATTTTATAATCCTGCTTTTACTGTACGCACTTTACTTTACTATAAGTATTGCAATTGTAGCAATTCATTTCTCTTGCATGAGGAAGAAGACTGCTCAATAAATAATATCTTTTATTGAAAACGCCCGTCTCTCTTTTCTCTGCAATCTGGTGAAACTAAGTACGCACCTTTGACTGAGTGAAATAGCTGTCTTTTGTTTTCACACGACTCTAGAGATATACTCTTAATCAGGGAGAGCAAAGTTGTCATGTTTTATGGTTGTCAGAAGCTAATCCCTTCTTGTCTATCCAGGGAGGTTAAACTCCTCCTCGCTTATTCGAGAAAGTTTCTAGTGACCTCTGAGCTAGCTGGCAAAAACTTAAGTCTAATATAGTCAGTAGGGACCTAGATAACCTCAGTCCTACGTCTACACTGCTGAGTATATTATTCCAATGTGCAGAGCCTATTGGGACTATAGGAACTACACTACACCTGGCAGTGCAGTTAAATATGGATAGCCCAGTTACACAGGCCCTGACAGCTCCCTTAGCGGTCTCCTCCACCTCCGCGTCAGGCCACAGAACACCCCCAGACACTCGCAGCCAGTCCGGGGCTCCTTATTCCCTCCACACGTACCACTGCGTGGAGTGCACGAAGTGCCCCGCTGCATAATCACCTCTCCCCTGGACCACACAGTCAATAGTGATGGCGCCCCGAGATGCAAGACTATGGTCCGATGCGCCACGGGTTCCGTCTCACTCCGCAGTAGGGCAGCGGGGGGGGGGCAAAGGATGTCTCCACAGGCATAACGACTAGGTCACCACATCAGGGGGGCCCTCCTCCGATGGTGATATAATGGCGGCCGCCACACAGATCCCGCCACAGCATCCAAGGGCGCTCCACCCCCAATATGGGTCCGCTTCCCGCACTTGCTACCTTGAGGAGGGGACACAACCGTATCGCAGGCAGGATCAGTTCACCCTAGTCGTCCAAGGGGCCGAAAGAGTGTCATCAGGCCACACATCTAGCACACAACAGCAGGGGGGCCTATCGACGGCTATGACCTGCACCGGTGCTTCGCCCTCGTTATTCATTTGCAAGCAGCTTGGCGGTCTCTAGTCCCCCTGTTCGCAGGCAGTTCATCCCACTTACTGCTCTGGGGGTGGCTGTCACGTCTCAGGCCGGCTAACACAGCGGCAGCCCCCACACGGAACAGGTCACTCTCCACGGCATCTCGGCTCCGGTATGTATCTGGAAATATCTCAGCAGCCTCTAATGTACACTTGCCATAGATTATGCTTCTCTCCTACTATCCTCCGGGGGCCGTCACACCGCTCACCACGGTCGCCAGGAGGGTACGAGTGTCTGGGCCCAGCTGCCTCGTGGCCAGCACCGGATTCGCATAGGCTACAGTGCCAGTCTTGTCGCCCAGTGGCTCCACGCTCCTCCTCGGCAAATCGTCTCAGCGCCGCAGTAAGAGCAAGGCACAGTCTTCGAAGCTGAAACTCGCACCGGAGCTTTGGTGAGTCACCAGCTGCAACAGGACAGCAATAAAGCTCCCCAAATGGTTCGGTGAGCAGGATAAATAACGGATTAATGAGCCAGGCTGCAGGAGCCTCACAGATGTGCGGCCATGCTGCTCATGTGCCACCTAGCGCCCCCCAGCTTCCAGAGCTGTACTTGCGTGACTGGACCTGCGTTGACAAACACTTCTGACTGGAACAAAGCCGGTAATGAGCTGCCGGTACCTTGACAGCTCGTAAATCTTCTGCCTCTAACTTCTAGGAAACCCATTGTGTAGCTTTGCTGAAGACTACCAATGGTAGAAACAAAACAAATGCTCTCCTGCACTACCTCTAAGAACACGGATGAAGCACCAAGCGCTGCTGAACCAGCAACAGACTCAGGGCCAGATGTAGATAGCCCTTTACCGGTCGGAAACGGCTGAAAATACCGATTTTCGGCCGTTTCCGACCGGTATTGAGCATTTGGGATGTAGGGGACAGAAAATCGTCCGAATCGGTAAATTCGGTTTGCGAATCGGTACATTTTCCAAATCGGTAAATTTACTGATTCGGTAAATGTACCGAATCGGTAAATATACCGAATCGGTAAATAAGAAGTGGGATAAAATTGCATATTGAGATGTAGGTAAGCTCTTAAATACCGTATTTGCTTGAAATTCGGTATTTAAGAGTGTATTTACCATGGATTGAAATCAGGTGGTAACCAGGTGCAGCCTATAAAAAAGGACCCAAAATGCAATTCTTTTTTCACAATGGCGGCATTTTATGTCATTGCAAGACGGCTACGGCTACAGGAGGAAGGAGAGAGGGAATGGCAGAGACTGGAGCAGGTCTACAGCCAGAGGATCACCTTGTTCATGCTCACAGAGGCAGAGATACTCCAGAGGTACAGGTTGGACCCAGACACCATCTTGGACCTCATCAGGGACCTCCAACCTCTGTTGGAGCACACTACCCCAAGGGCACACGCCATTCCACCCCACGTGCAGGTGCTGTGCAGCCTACACCTGCTTGCGTCTGGGAGCTACCAGAGTGTAGTTGCTGCAGTAGGTGGGGTGACCCAGAGCAGCCTGTCACGCTTTTTCCACAAATTCCTTGACGCCATGTTACAGAGGATGGACCATTATATGTCTTTCCCTGCAACCCATGACGAACTGGTCCAAACAAAATCTGACTTTTACCAGATGGCGCGTTTCCCCAATATCATTACTTACAACAAGGGGTGGTGATGGACAGAGTCTCTGAATTAAGCAGAATACTCTTACCCAGTCAAGAGATCAGGGCTAGATCCAACACCGTTTTTTAGCTCATTGCACCATCCCAGTTTCAGAACCTGGCTGTATGCAAATTAGTCTGTCCCTGGCCCAGTGCATCATGGGAACAGGGCAGACCAGACTACAAAAGCCAATTCTTACACTGGGAAGGAAACAAGCTTCCGGGGACCGGTTTCTGGCATTTCAGCCGTCTTCGGCCCGGCTTGCTTGAATCCTGATGGTGCAATGAGCAAGGGACTCACATCTGAGTATACCCTTCCACGCTTAGGGTGGACAAAATTACCATTACTTACAACAAGGGGTGGTGATGGACAGAGTCTCTGAATTAAGCAGAATACTCTTACCCAGTCAAGAGATCAGGGCTAGATCCAACACCGTTTTTTAGCTCATTGCACCATCCCAGTTTCAGAACCTGGCTGTATGCAAATTAGTCTGTCCCTGGCCCAGTGCATCATGGGAACAGGGCAGACCAGACTACAAAAGCCAATTCTTACACTGGGAAGGAAACAAGCTTCCGGGGACCGGTTTCTGGCATTTCAGCCGTCTTCGGCCCGGCTTGCTTGAATCCTGATGGTGCAATGAGCAAGGGACTCACATCTGAGTATACCCTTCCACGCTTAGGGTGGACAAAATTACTTACAACAAGGGGTGGTGATGGACAGAGTCTCTGAATTAAGCAGAATACTCTTACCCAGTCAAGAGATCAGGGCTAGATCCAACACCGTTTTTTAGCTCATTGCACCATCCCAGTTTCAGAACCTGGCTGTATGCAAATTAGTCTGTCCCTGGCCCAGTGCATCATGGGAACAGGGCAGACCAGACTACAAAAGCCAATTCTTACACTGGGAAGGAAACAAGCTTCCGGGGACCGGTTTCTGGCATTTCAGCCGTCTTCGGCCCGGCTTGCTTGAATCCTGATGGTGCAATGAGCAAGGGACTCACATCTGAGTATACCCTTCCACGCTTAGGGTGGACAAAATTACCATTACTTACAACAAGGGGTGGTGATGGACAGAGTCTCTGAATTAAGCAGAATACTCTTACCCAGTCAAGAGATCAGGGCTAGATCCAACACCGTTTTTTAGCTCATTGCACCATCCCAGTTTCAGAACCTGGCTGTATGCAAATTAGTCTGTCCCTGGCCCAGTGCATCATGGGAACAGGGCAGACCAGACTACAAAAGCCAATTCTTACACTGGGAAGGAAACAAGCTTCCGGGGACCGGTTTCTGGCATTTCAGCCGTCTTCGGCCCGGCTTGCTTGAATCCTGATGGTGCAATGAGCAAGGGACTCACATCTGAGTATACCCTTCCACGCTTAGGGTGGACAAAATTACTTACAACAAGGGGTGGTGATGGACAGAGTCTCTGAATTAAGCAGAATACTCTTACCCAGTCAAGAGATCAGGGCTAGATCCAACACCGTTTTTTAGCTCATTGCACCATCCCAGTTTCAGAACCTGGCTGTATGCAAATTAGTCTGTCCCTGGCCCAGTGCATCATGGGAACAGGGCAGACCAGACTACAAAAGCCAATTCTTACACTGGGAAGGAAACAAGCTTCCGGGGACCGGTTTCTGGCATTTCAGCCGTCTTCGGCCCGGCTTGCTTGAATCCTGATGGTGCAATGAGCAAGGGACTCACATCTGAGTATACCCTTCCACGCTTAGGGTGGACAAAATTACTTACAACAAGGGGTGGTGATGGACAGAGTCTCTGAATTAAGCAGAATACTCTTACCCAGTCAAGAGATCAGGGCTAGATCCAACACCGTTTTTTAGCTCATTGCACCATCCCAGTTTCAGAACCTGGCTGTATGCAAATCAGTCTGTCCCTGGCCCAGTGCATCATGGGAACAGGGCAGACCAGACTACAAAAGCCAATTCTTACACTGGGAAGGAAACAAGCTTCCGGGGACCGGTTTCTGGCATTTCAGCCGTCTTCGGCCCGGCTTGCTTGAATCCTGATGGTGCAATGAGCAAGGGACTCACATCTGAGTATACCCTTCCACCCTTAGGGTGGACAAAATTACTTACAACAAGGGGTGGTGATGGACAGAGTCTCTGAATTAAGCAGAATACTCTTACCCAGTCAAGAGATCAGGGCTTGATCCAACACCGTTTTTTAGCTCATTGCACCATCCCAGTTTCAGAACCTGGCTGTATGCAAATTAGTCTGTCCCTGGCCCAGTGCATCATGGGAACAGGGCAGACCAGACTACAAAAGCCAATTCTTACACTGGGAAGGAAACAAGCTTCCGGGGACCGGTTTCTGGCATTTCAGCCGTCTTCGGCCCGGCTTGCTTGAATCCTGATGGTGCAATGAGCAAGGGACTCACATCTGAGTATACCCTTCCACGCTTAGGGTGGACAAAATTACTTACAACAAGGGGTGGTGATGGACAGAGTCTCTGAATTAAGCAGAATACTCTTACCCAGTCAAGAGATCAGGGCTAGATCCAACACCGTTTTTTAGCTCATTGCACCATCCCAGTTTCAGAACCTGGCTGTATGCAAATTAGTCTGTCCCTGGCCCAGTGCATCATGGGAACAGGGCAGACCAGACTACAAAAGCCAATTCTTACACTGGGAAGGAAACAAGCTTCCGGGGACCGGTTTCTGGCATTTCAGCCGTCTTCGGCCCGGCTTGCTTGAATCCTGATGGTGCAATGAGCAAGGGACTCACATCTGAGTATACCCTTCCACGCTTAGGGTGGACAAAATTACTTACAGCAAGGGGTGGTGATGGACAGAGTCTCTGAATTAAGCAGAATACTCTTACCCAGTCAAGAGATCAGGGCTAGATCCAACACCGTTTTTTAGCTCATTGCACCATCCCAGTTTCAGAACCTGGCTGTATGCAAATTAGTCTGTCCCTGGCCCAGTGCATCATGGGAACAGGGCAGACCAGACTACAAAAGCCAATTCTTACACTGGGAAGGAAACAAGCTTCCGGGGACCGGTTTCTGGCATTTCAGCCGTCTTCGGCCCGGCTTGCTTGAATCCTGATGGTGCAATGAGCAAGGGACTCACATCTGAGTATACCCTTCCACGCTTAGGGTGGACAAAATTACTTACAACAAGGGGTGGTGATGGACAGAGTCTCTGAATTAAGCAGAATACTCTTACCCAGTCAAGAGATCAGGGCTAGATCCAACACCGTTTTTTAGCTCATTGCACCATCCCAGTTTCAGAACCTGGCTGTATGCAAATTAGTCTGTCCCTGGCCCAGTGCATCATGGGAACAGGGCAGACCAGACTACAAAAGCCAATTCTTACACTGGGAAGGAAACAAGCTTCCGGGGACCGGTTTCTGGCATTTCAGCCGTCTTCGGCCCGGCTTGCTTGAATCCTGATGGTGCAATGAGCAAGGGACTCACATCTGAGTATACCCTTCCACGCTTAGGGTGGACAAAATTACTTACAACAAGGGGTGGTGATGGACAGAGTCTCTGAATTAAGCAGAATACTCTTACCCAGTCAAGAGATCAGGGCTAGATCCAACACCGTTTTTTAGCTCATTGCACCATCCCAGTTTCAGAACCTGGCTGTATGCAAATTAGTCTGTCCCTGGCCCAGTGCATCATGGGAACAGGGCAGACCAGACTACAAAAGCCAATTCTTACACTGGGAAGGAGACAAGCTTCCGGGGACCGGTTTCTGGCATTTCAGCCGTCTTCGGCCCGGCTTGCTTGAATCCTGATGGTGCAATGAGCAAGGGACTCACAATATCATTGGCTGCATTGATGGCACCCACATTCCCATTTGTCCCCCTGCTGCCACCGAATACATATATAGGAATAGGAAGTCCACCCACACCATCAATGTGCAGGTGATCTGCAATGCCAAGTGCGCCATCACTGATCTTGTGGCAAAATTTCCTGGGAGTACCCACGACTCCTTCATATTTCAAAACAGCGGTATCTATGCATGGCTGACAGCAGGGGAATTTGGTGAAGGATACCTCCTAGGTAAGACACAGTGTGCGACTCCATTAACACCTATTGCAGTAAGAAGTACATGTATGCATGTGAGTAATGTATTCCCATTTCCTTTTAGGAGACAGTGCATATGCCCTCCGCTCTTTCATACTCACCCCCTACCTCAACCCCTCAACACCCAGCCAAAGGAGATATAACAGGGCCCAAAAGAGCACAAGAAATATTGTGGAGCGTACCTTTGGAATATGGAAGAGCAGGTTCAGGTGCCTGCACAAGAGTGGAGGTGCCCGGCAGTATACCCCCATCACCTTCTGTAAAATCATTGCTGCCTGTGCTTTGTTGCACAACCTTGCTGTGAGGAAGGGCTCTGAGGTGGAGTTGTCAGACTTTGAGGATCATGACGACGAGATTGCTGTGCCTGAAACACAACCTGCTGGAGTGTCAACACCAAGTGATGGCAGATACAGAGGTGAGGAGATTACACGTAACTATTTCTGAGTAAGTAATGAGACACAGACAGGTTGTGTATGGGACCAACGTATTTTAATGATGCCACAACGTTCAAGCACTTAAGTGCAACAAAATGAACATGATACACATGGGGACTGTATGTTCCGGGTTACTTCACCCATGAGCGGTAATGTCACTTGCGCCCGCGCTTCCCTGAGCCACTAGGATGTTGTTCGCTTTGTTCAGCGTGCCCTGCAGCCTCAGCTTGGCGCCTGGTACTCCTCCGTGTCTCCACATTAGTGCTTGCTATGCTGCTCCAGCTACTAGTGTCATCAGCCTCTGCCACTTCCAGGGCAGGATTCTGTGCTGTGTGGGAAAGCAACATTGCCTCTAGTGCACTCGTCATTCTGGCCATGCCCCTGGTGACCTCAGCTGTATTCTGTGTCAAAGCCTCCTGCATGTTTATGCCCCTCCTGCATAGCAGGAATGTGGCAGTGGCCAAGCGATTGATGGCCGTATTGTGGGCACGGGCATCCCTGCGCCTTGTGTGTGATAGACTGTCAAGTTTGTAGCATAGCTGCGTAATTGAGTTGCTCATCTGCTGCATCCCTGCTGCAATGTCCGTATTTGTTTTGGCAACCTCTTTATTCGCCTCCACAATGTCTCTCATGCCCTTCCCCATGTCTCCTATTTGCACATTCAGGGCTCTGAGTTGGCGTTGGCAGGCTTGGATGGATTCGCCCTGCATCCTTTGAATGCGCACCATGCTCCCCTCCAGCCCACGGAACACAGTGCCATCACCACGTCCACCTGCACTGCTGGGTCTGCGTTGTCTTCTGTGAGCAGTGACTGTCTCATTTGTGGACTGCAGTGCTGCTGAACTCACATCTATGGTGACTTGAGCCTCCCCTTCACCCTCTGCTGCCTCCATTACTGGTAGTGGGGCCACAACACGCCTCCTGGCTGGTGGGGTTGCAGGAGTGGACTGGAGCAGTGATGGTGAAGTTTCTGGTAAGAATACCAAGGGAGGGGATTGGGAAAGCTGTGGGGAGTGCAGCAACTCTGGGGTCTGTACAGTGTCATCTTCATGGGAGATGCCAGTCATGTCACCTTCCTCCTGCGAAGCTTGCACTTGGCTTGGACCTGCTTCCTCACTCTCCTCCCTCGCTGGTGCAGTCCCTTCTGTGTCAGTGGGTCGACTGCCTGATTTGGCCCCTAGGTATAAATAAGCGTATATCAACTGAGTTCTACTGTGTCACAGTCACTACAATAAATGCTTTACACATTTCACTTTCATTTATCTGCATTCATTTCATTAACTTGCTGATGTCTGCGCTGTTACACATGGTCTTACATTTGCTGACTACATTTCCCATAATGCATTGCTCCTGTATAGTGATAGCAGTACTGGACTGGGGTTTGCTTGTCCACAAAGGGTAAAGGGAAGCAGGTTGGTATGGGGTGTAATGCAGCGGATGCGTCTTACCTTTTTTTGTTGCAGCTCTGGCTGAGCTGTCCACATCTCCCAGTCCGCAGACGCTGTCTGCCTCAATGGTTGAGGCCACCAACTCCTCCAGGTCAGTCAGGGGGGGCGCTGTGTTCCTGCCTCCACCGGTTAGCCCTGCCTGCTTGTGGATTTCAGCCATTTTTTTCTTGGTGAGGCTCCTGAGGTCATAGAATCTTTTTTTGAGATCCTCAGTATTCCTGGGTGTGACTCCCACAGCATTCACTTTTTCAACAATTGCCAGCCAGATTTTTCGTTTGGCAGACTCGGGAACAGTGAGGGAGTGCCTGCCGAAAAGTTTGTTGTGCACCCTCACTACCTCCTCCACAAGTACCTGCAGCTCCATGCTGCTGAACTTTATTTTCCTCTTTCTTTCTGCCTTCAGGCTTTCACTGCTGCTTGCCATTTTTCAGTTGGTAAAGTTTCAAAAAAAACTCTCCCTGCTGCTCTGTGACTCTGCTCAGCTCTGACTGCCTCTCCAGAACCTTCTAATTAGTTGCAGCTGCCTGGGTAGCCACTTCCTGGTAGGGAGGGGGAGGGTGGTAGCACCTGATTGGCTGTTTTCTTAAGTTTCACTTTTGCTTGCTTTCCGATTCGGAATTTACCGAATCGATATTTACCGATTTGGTATTTACCGATTCGGTATTTTCCATTCATTCCTATGGGCCTTTTGGAATGAATGGGAAATACCGATTCGGTAAATTCCGATTCGGTAAATTCCGAAAGTCCGATCCCGAATTTTACCGAATCGGTAAAAAATAACGATTTTTTATCTACATCTCATTTACCGATTCATGAATACCGAATCGGTAAAATTCAGTATTTAAGAATCGGTAAATGATATTTACCTACATCTGGCCCTTAGTGAAGTAAGCACAGCTGAGGGTAAGCGGGAGCCTCAGCTGTGCTGGGAATTTCAGGCGCTTATTATTGGAAGGCTGGAGTGCTAATCTTAGAGCTACCAGTCATCTTTAGTGACAGCACTTTAATCAGTTCGGTCCAGTCCTTGTCGGGTGGCCTACCAGGGGGGCGTGAGGACTTAGTAAACCTCCTTCTGCAAAATGTAGAAATAGAGCCCACAAGCTGAGATCCATTCCGCCAAAGTCTTAGGTTCCTGACAGATTGGCCTCTATGTGAAGACTGCTCTACAGTCTAAAAGCTGAATGCTGTAGGGGATTCCCCCACATAATGAGGTTTGGATGTGGTGAGGGGCCGACCTTTTGGTAAGGGGCCCTATACAAATTAGAAGCTGTACAGAGTAAGACCATACCCACATAACAGGGCTTGGGTGTGGTATGCAACTGGCATCTATCTGAAGAGCTCTGTACAGGCAAAGGCTGCGTGTATTATGAGCTTGCCCACCTAATGGGACTTGAGTGTGGTGAGTGTCTGACCTTTGCTTTTTTGAAGATGAAGGTTGTGCGCAATAGTAGGTTCCACATATAATGTGGCTTGGCTGTGATGAGGTACTGACCTATGTGTAAATAGCTTTGTACGGTTGTATGTCTAAACAACTACTGCCTAAACCATTTCTGCCTTAACCACGAAAGCCTAACCACAAGCTATTTTTAACCACTACCTTTTTTAGCACGACTTCCTAAACCACGAAATTTAACATCTCGTGTTTGGCCATTAGATAGCACTATTGTACTTACAATACTTCTTGCATGAACCACTTTTAAAAAAAAACTGATCTAAATGTTCTATGTTAGTATGCTTTGACAACGCATACCATTAGTTTTTTTTTTAATTTATCCTTTTTGGGGGGGGGGAGATCCCCCCCCCCCCCCCCGCCCCCCCCTAATCTTCCCTTAATTCTGAGGAGTGACGTTTTACAGGATACGTTATACTTCGTTGTTCAGCCTTTCGTAGTTCCGGCCGTCGTTGTTCAGCAGTCTTCGTTATTCTCTCCTCGTTGTTCAGGTGAGTTGTGGTTCAATCATCGTGGTTTAGGATGTTTCCCGCTTTGTACAGAGTGAAGTTTGTACGTAGTAGGGGCTTCCCCTATGGGAAGGCCTTGAGTACAGTGAAGGACTGGCCTCTTTGTGAACAGATCAGTACAGGGCCAAGGGTGTGCACCATCAGGGATTCCCCACATAATTCGGCTTCACTGAGGTGAAGGACTGGCCTCTCTGTATAGAGCTCTGTCCAGATTGGAAGCTGTACATAATAGGATGTTATCCACAAATAGGGCTTTGGTGTGGTACTTGACTCACCACTCTGTGAACAGCTCAGTACAGAGCAAAGGATGTGTGTAGTTGGAGCTTGCTCATGTTATGGGACATGAGTGTGGTGAGGGACAGGTCTATGCTTAAAGGGCTGTGTTCAAGGCGAAGGAGGTGCATAGCAGATGTGTGCCCATATAATGGAGTTTGGCTGTCGTGTGGGACTGACCTATGCATAAAGAACAATGTACGGGCGGAACCTGTACATAGTGGTGGTTTCCCTGCATAGGTGTCTTGAATATAGTGAGGGACTGGCCTCTTCATGAAGAGCTTAAGACAGGGCCAAGGCTGTGTGATGTAGGGGCTTCCCCAAATATTGGGGATTGGGTGTGGTGAAGGACTGACCTTTGTTTAAAGAGCTGTGCTCAAGGTGAAGTGTGTATACAGTAGAACCTTGCACACATAATGTGATTTGGCTGTGGTGAGTGACTGGCGGACATGTAAAGAGGTCTGTTTAGAGCAAAGGCTGTGCATAGTAGGGGTTTCCCCTATGTACGGGCCTTGTGGGTGATGAGGGACTGGCCTTTCCATGTAGCGGTCAGTGCAGAGCTAAAGCTAAGGGCCATACAGGCGTTCTCACATAATGGGGCTTGGGTGTGATGAAGGATTGGCCTTTCTGTGTAGAACTCAGTACAGGTCGGAAGCTGTACATAGTAGGACCTAACCCACATAACAAGGTTGGGTGTGGTGAAGGACTGGCCTCTCTGTGATGCGCCCTCTACAGGGCAAAGGCTGTGTGTGGTAGGTGCTTTCCCATGTAATGAGGCTTGAGCATGGGGAGGGACTGTCATTTGCTCAAAGAGCTCTGTTCAAGGCTAAGGCTGTGTGTGTGTTTGGAGCTTGCCCATATAACAGAGTTTGTCTGTGGTGAGAGAATGGCATATGTGTAAAGAGCTCTGTACAGGACAAAGCCTGTGCGTAGTATGGGATTCCCCATGCAGGGAGCTTGAGTATGGGGAGGGTCTGGGCTTCCCCTGAAGAGCTCAGTACAGGGCTAAGGTGCTACACCATAGGGGCTTCCCAACATAAAGGTGCTTGATTGTGGTGAAGGAAAGATGTTCCTATGTAGAGCTCAGTACAGGTCGAAAGCTGTACATAATAGATCCTACCCACATAACAGGTGTTGGGCTTTAGTGAGTGAGCTGCCTTTGTGAAGAGTTCTGTAAAGGGCAAAGACCGCTTGTAGTAAAATCTTGCCCATGTAATGTGACTTGAGTGTGGTGAGGGACTGACCTTTAATTAAAGAGCTGTGTTCAAGGTGAAGGCTGTGTGTAGTAGGATCTTCCACACATAATGGGGGTTGGCTGTGGTGAGGGACTACCCTCTATTTGGTGAGCTCTATACAGGGCAGAAGCTGTATGTGGTTGCAGTTTACCCACAAATTGGGGGTTTGATGTAGTGAGGAACTAGATGTTCACAGAGTAAAAGCTGGGCATATTTGAGTTTTCCCAACATAGTGGATTTGAGTGTGCTGAAACATTCGAGAACACCTCTGTGCACAGTAAAGGCTGCACATAGTAAGGGGTTGATCATATTAGGTGAGTTTACTGCGTGAATGGTTGGGCTCTCTATGAACAGCTGTCCACAGAAGGGTCGTGGCTTGGCCACCAACGAAAATGGACGTGTGAGCCCTACGCTCCGTACCCGCCTTCCCCCTTTATCCTGTTAAACCTTATCCTGGTGTCCCTAACGGACTAAGACTGTTCACTTACCCAGCCGTGGACGTCGAGGATCAGCCCGGAGCAGCGAGGCCAGCTCGGCGGCAGTGACACAGCGCGCCGCGAACGAACTCCCGTGGGCGGCGCCGGCCATCTTTCTGCGGCCTGTGCGCCCGGCCTCATCCCCGGCCTCGATTGGTTGGCTGGCCGCCTTGCAGTGAGGGCCGGCCGGTCTCCGATTGCGGTGGGGGTCGGAGCCCCGGCTTCGCAGCCGACTGGCGGCGATAGACGACGGACCGATCCAGCGGGGGACCAACGTAGTGCCCGGTGGAGCGTGCACTCAGGGGAGGAGGCCTCGCACCTCCCGTTGCTGCTGAGACCCGGCGGACGCGGCCGCGGTGGGGCTGCGCACTCGGGGCTTTGCCGCTTGTGCTCCTCGGCGAACATCCCCGGACCTGCCTGGCTCTGCCGTGACTCTGTGGGGGTGATCTGATTGGATTGATTGGCTGGACTGCGGCGCTGGTGAGCCCTGGTGACCGCGGAGGACCTGGAGGGACGGCGCTGCGGGCTCCTGTGGTGACGTGGACCATCTGCTGCGGCCTGCGGAACCGCGCTCCTCTTCGGCTTTGGGGCTGAGGTGTGGATTTGCCGGCTGCTGCTAGCGGGAGCCGTTGGAGCTCCGGTGGAGGACCTGGGGGCCTGGCGGGGCCTGGTCCCGGGGGCGGCCGATTGTTGATGAGTGAGAGCACTGGCGCCAACTAACTGGGGCGGGCTGCGTCTGCCACTGGGACAACAGCGCTGAGACGGACGCACCTGCCGCCGCACACCCGGTCGCCCCCACTTCTGTGCAGGGAGCAGCTCGACTTCGGAACCTTCTTGCAGCGTCTGCCCTGGGCTGCGCGGCGCAACTGGCCGGATCTGGGAGTGGGTTCCTTGACCTGAAGGTCCGCGGCAGCGCTGCCACGTGCACGACCCGGGAAGCGGACCTTGGTTCGTGTGATTGAGCTCTTGCCCACCGGCTCGGTTAGGGCCCCTGGTAGATCTGACTTGGGGAGTGCCCCACGCCTGCTGGCCGAGCGCTGGGAAACGGCTGCCACCATGGGGAAGCGCCAGAAACCGCCTCCTGACCCTGCAGAGGGCTCAACGGGCGGTCGGGACCCTGCCCTGTCCGGTGACTCGACGGCGGGCCTTCCACAGAGCCAACTGGATCAGATCCTGAAAGCCATCACCGACACAAGAGAAGCCTTGCATCACGACATCGCTCAGGTGTCCACGAACTTGGGGCTCCTACGGGCGGACCACGGCAAACTGGCAGACCGGGTCAAACAAACTGAGGCTCGGTTGGACAAGCTGGAGCCCTCTCACAAGGTGTCTGAGGCCTCCCTGGGAGATCTGCAACAGCGGGTACACTTGCTTGAAAAGAGGGCAGAGGATGCGGAGGGACGCAATTGCCGCAACAATATACGCGTGGTGGGCCTGCCTGAAAAAATTGAAGGTACTGACATGCTGGCTACCTTGAAACCTGGCTGCGAGACGTGGTTGTCCCGGAGGGCCTGACGCCATTTTACACGCTGGAGCGCGCTCACCGCGTGCCGGCCCGCCCTCCTGCTGTTGGTCCGGGACATTATTTTGCAGAGAGCGCGGGCACTGGGGCCCTACCAAGTGGACAATGCCCGTGTCTCCATCTACCCGGATTATTCCCTTGAGGTCCAGAGGCTGCGCTCCACCTTCCTGGCGGTCAAGAAGGCTCTCCGTGAGGAAGGTATCCGTTACTCTCTTTTGTTCCCGGCCCGTCTGCGGATCATGATGGAGGGCAACTCCTCCTTCTACAATTCTCCTGAAGAGGTGTGGGACTGGCTGGAACTGTACAGGGCCGGTGCAGACGCTCATCTG
>NC_136059.1:541491941-541496941 GCF_964261635.1 Lissotriton helveticus | reverse complement strand
ACCCAGCAAATAACGGCGTGGGGCGTCGCGGGGGGTGGGTCATCAGTAGCAAACTGTTGTGCGAATAGTTCCAAGGCAGCAGAACGATGGCACCAAGGTGATGTCCAGTAAGTTGCCGCACTGGTTTTGGTATCCTACAATGCTGCTCCGAATAACGGCGTGGGGCGCCCCGGGGGAGGCGGCGTGAACGGGCCTCTCCAGGTGGAGTGTCATCTGTTGTAGTGGGGCGCCCCTTTACCGTTTCAGTTGCCATTCCGTCCGTTTTTGGTCCACTGTGTCAAAAGCCGCAATTCAGCTGAGTTGCGCCCACTCTTGCGGTGCAGCGATAGGCGGCTGTCACAGGACTCTCAAAATGGCGGCAGGCTGTTTCCTTTTTGGGCCTGGTCCACTGAAATGGCCCTGGGACATCTTGGAAATCGGACGCTTGTCTGCTAGGTCTTGGACCCCATTCTCGAAAGCGTCCCCTCCGCCTTGAGAATTCATCAAAAGTTTTGGGGGCCCCGACTCCTGCAGACTTCTGGTGGGGAGCGGCTGCCATGATTGCTCGCGGAATGACCACGACTGAGCTACGAGATGGTGGTGCTCTCATGCTGACGCCAGCTTCAGTCTGAAACATCCAGAAACAAGGTGGGGCTTTCATCGTTTGGGAAAAAAAAAAAGTTTTCATCCAATGAAAAGTGTTGTTTTTAGGTCATATGATCAAGCCTTCCATCATTAGGAAACCAAAAGTAAAATGAACCAATGAAAAGTTTTATAAACAAGTCACATGACCTGTTATGCGGCATAGGGTATAAAATGCGGAGAAAATACGTTGGCACGTGAGGCGGCGTCAGTAGCGGACCGATGTGCGAATAGGCCCAAGGCAATACAACGCGCCAAGATCCGGATGGCACCGAGGTGGTGTCATAGTTGAGAGTTCTGAGCAGCGGTTGTAACACTGTCTGAAGCTTATTTGCAGCTGCTGCAGCTTCACTACGCGCCAAGATCCGGATGGCACCGAGGTGGTGTCTAGTAAGGTGCACTGGTGTGGCCATCCTACAATGCTGAAAGTCGGCGTGGGGCGCCCCGTTGGCCTGTGAGTTTGCGTCAGTAGCGGACCGATGTGCGAATAGGCCGAAGGCAGCACAACGCGCCAAGATCCGGATGGCACCGAGGTGGTGTCTAGTAAGTTGCCGCACTGGTGTGGCCATCCAACAATGCTGAAAGTCGGCGTGGGGCGCCCCGTTGGCCTGTGAGTTTGCGTCAGTAGCGGACCGATGTGCGAATAGGCCGAAGGCAGCACAACGCGCCAAGATCCGGATGGCACCGAGGTGGTGTATAGTAAGTTGCCGCACTGGTGTGGCCATTCTACAATGCTGAAAGTCGGCGTGGGGCGCCCCGTTGGCCTGTGAGATGGCGTCAGTAGCGGACCGATGTGTGAATGGGGCCGAAGGCAGCGCAACAATATTTTCGGAATAGAAGACACCACTAGGCGCTGAGATGCCAAGATCCGGATGGCACCGAGGTGGTGTGTAGCAAGTTGCCGCACTGGTGTGGCCATCCTACAATGCTGAAAGTCGGCGTGGGGCGCCCCGTTGGCCTGTGAGTTTGCGTCAGTAGCGGACCGATGTGCGAATAGGCCGAAGGCAGCACAACGCGCCAAGATCCGGATGGCACCGAGGTGGTGTCTAGTAAGTTGTCGCACTTCTGTGGCCATCCTACAATGTTGAAAGTGGGCGTGGCACGCCCCGTTGGCCTGTGAGATGGCGTCAGTAGCGGACCGATGTGCGAATGGGGCCAAAGGCAGCGCAACAATATTTTCTGATTTGAAGACACCACAAGGCGCTGAGATGCCAAGATCCGGATGGCACCGAGGTGGTGTCTAGCAAGTTGTGGCACTGGTGTAGCCATCCTACAATGGTAAAAGTCGGCGTGGGGCGCCCTGTTGGCCTGTGAGATGGTGTCAGTAGCGGACTGATGTGCGAATGGGGCCAAAGGCAGCGTAACAATATTTTCTACAATATTTTCGGAGTAGAAGACACCACAAGGCGCTGAGATGCCAAGATCCGGATGGCACCGAGGTGATGTCTAAGTTGCGGACCGATGTGCGAATGGGGCCAAAGGCAGCGCAACAATATTTTCTGAAGAGAAGACACCAAAAGGCGCTGACATTCCAAGATCCGGATGGCACCGAGGTGATGTCTAAGTTGCGGACCGATGTGCGAATGGGGCCAAAGGCAGCGTAACAATATTTTCTGTATGGAAGATACCAGTAGGCGTTGAGATGCCAAGATTCGGATGGCACCGAGGTGATGTCTAGCAAGTTGCTGTACTGGTGTGGTCATCCTACAATGCTGAAACTCGGCGTGGGTCGCCCCATTAGCCTGTGAGATGGCGTCAGTAGCGGACCGATGTGCGAATAGGCCGAAGGCAGCACAACGCGCCAAGATCCGGATGTCACCGTGGTGGTTTCATAGTTGAGAGGCACTTCATCTGCAGTGGGGCGCCGAGATCCGGATGGCACCGAGGTGATGTCTAGCAAGTTGCTGTACTGGTGTGGCTATCCTACAATGCTGATAGTCGGCGTGGGGCGCCCCGTTGGCCTGTGAGATGGCGTCAGTAGCGGACCGATGTGCGAATGGGGCCAAAGGCAGCGCAACAATATATTCTGAATTGAAGACACCACAAGGCGCTGAGATGCCAAGTTCCAGATGGCACCGAGGTGGTGTCTAGCAAGTTGTGGCACTGGTGTGGCCATCCTACAATGGTAAAAGTCGGCGTGGGGCGCCCTGTTGGCCTGTGAGATGGTGTCAGTAGCGGACTGATGTGCGAATGGGGCCAAAGGCAGCGCAACAATATTTTCTGACTGACACCACAAGGCGCTGAGATGCCAAGATCCGGATGGCACCGAGGTGATGTCTAAGTTGCGGACCGATGTGCGAATGGGGCCAAAGGCAGCGCAACAATATTTTCTGAAGAGAAGACACCAAAAGGCGCTGACATTCCAAGATCCGGATGGCACCGAGGTGGTGTCTAGCAAGCTATGCAGTTGAGTTGTGTGCGCTCTTGCGGCGAATAGGTCGAAGGCAGCATAACAATGTTTTCTGAATAGAAGACACCACAAGGCGTTGAGATTCGGTTACCACCGGGGTGATGTCTAGCAAGTTGCCGCACTGGTGTGGCCATCCTACAATACTGCTCCGAATAACGGCGTGGGGTGCCCGAAGGGGGGGGGGGGAGCCGGCGTGAATGGGCCTTCCTAGGTGGAGGCTCGTCTGCTGTAGTGGGGCGCCCCTTTACCATTTCAGTTGCCATTCAGCTGAGTTTCGGCTGCTGTTGATGCTACAGCGACAGGCGGCTGCAAGAGGAATCTCAAAATGGCGGCCTGTTCTTTGGATTTGGGCCTGGTCCACTAAAATGGCCCTGGGACACCTTAGAACTCGGACGCTCGATTTTTTTTTCCTTTCCTGTACATGCAAAAAAAGGTAAATGCCCGGTACGTTACACGCTTCATCTGCCACGATGAACTCTCCAGAGGAACCGAAAAAAAATATAGTTGTGGTAACTATACCATGCATCGTCATATGGAGAGGTGGCACCAATTAATTATAGTGCTGCATAAAAGAGAGATTTGGAGGAGAACCCCTGACCTGCTAGTACATTCATCAAAGAAGTGGCACTGAGAGCTTCAGAGGCAAGGGAAACGGTCCCAAATATTTAGAAGAACTTTGGAAAGATTAAAATGACATGTTTAGATTGTGGTAAATTAATTTCATGTGGACAGATGAGTGTTACTCTAATAAATACAGCATATGAACATCATCATAGTCGATGGTTGGTAGAGACATTTTGACTATATCCTGGACCTGCCCGTCCTCGCCCAAAATGGCGCCGGAATAAATGGGACTCGTAACTCCTTGTTGTGTACTGGTTGCAGAACCTTGAAATCACGAGATACGTATGCAGTTTTGAAGCACATGGCGGGCGGGGACGAGAATTGATTGAATATTTCGACATCCCTATTGATATTAAGTTCTGATGTGTTATTGATTACTGTACTGTTGAAAGTTCGAATTAACGTCACCCATGGTACTTGCCCGCAAATGTATATCTAGATAATTTTATTGTAACTGGCCCTGTCGTATTTTAATTATAAAATGTACGTCCACCGATTCCGTAACTGTTAGACACCTTAGTTCTTGCAACCTAATGGCCCGCCCGTTACGTTCCTCTACAGTGTAAATGTCTATTCATCATATACGATTACAGTTTGCTCCGTGGCAGGCCCACGTGGTTATAGGCTCGTATTTGTATAATGAAATTTTCACAATAAAGGTTTTTAAAAGAAAACATGGTAGTAGTATATACATTGGTAAAGTTTTTAATAATAGTCACTGTTTTAGAATCATTAAAAGGCAAGTGAAATAAAGCAGACCAATTACATGAAGGGTAAAAGGTATAATACGAAGGAACGCAGTAAAGATAAATGGTCAAGGGCTGTTGTGTTTTCTATTCCTGCAACATAAAGTGATCGATAAGAATCTCATATTCAGGCGTATCGGCGACTAAGACAGCAGGTCGACCCTCTTTTGCTCAACGGCTCCGTCATGGGACGAAGAAACGCTCTTTTTCTCGAAAAAAGAATATATTTTACTTGCAGGACAGTTGTAAAATTTCCGGGAAAGTACATTAGCCTGGAACATTATAACATATATTTAAGAAAAAATAATGTTCGGAAGTAATGAAAAGCGTAATTTTTAGGTGATATGACCAAGCCTTTCATCATTACAATAAGAAAAGTAAAATGAACCAATGAAAAGTTTTATTAACAAGTCACATGACTTGTTATGCTTACGTTACGCGCTGCGCGCCCCGGATGACTTCCGGATGCGCTAACGCGGCGCGTCATATGACGCATTACGCGACAACGCAGGTCCAGAATATAGTCAAAATGTCTCCACCAACCAGTGGTCGGAACACAACCCCTTTCAGCAGGCTAAATAGTTCTGTTAAATGACAAC